>NC_133654.1:265998762-266102678 GCF_009905375.1 Apium graveolens | reverse complement strand
GCTCGGCTCGTCGAAAAATAAAGCTCGCTCGGTTCGATCAAAACTCGACTCGGCTCGTTCGTGAACACTCTACTTGTACTTGGCCGTTTCAGAGAGTGCTTTGAGCACTGTATTGGTTAAGGAGGATCTGAAAATCCAGAAACCCGTATACTATGTCAGCAAAATTCTGCATGGAGCTGAGTTGAATTATTCAACTATTGAGAAGTTTACTTTAGCCTTGGTGATGACTTCAAGAAAGTTACGTCCTTACTTTCAGACTCATCAAATTGAGGTGCTCACAAATCAACCCCTGAGAAATTTATTCATAGTCCAAAGGTTTGGAGGTTGATCAAGTGGGCAATAGAGTTGGGCGAATTCGACATCAAAATAAGCCAAGAACAACAATAAAAGCCCAGGCATTGGCTGACTTCGTGGTGGAATGTACCATACCCAACCAAGAAGTCGGGGGCAGGAGGATACCATACCTCAAGACCCTCAAGACAAGGAGGCTGATAAGGGGGACAAAGAACAGGATGATAAGGAGAAGGAATATTGGGTTCTCTATTTTGATGGAGCATCAAAAACAAATTCAAGTAGAGCAGGTTTGGTTTTACAAAGCCCTGATGTGTTCTTGATTGAGTATGCCTTGAAGTTAGACTTCCCGACTACAAACAATGAGGCGGAGTATGAAGCTCTGATAGCTGGCCTTGGCTTAGCAGGGACACTTAAAGTCAAGAACTTAAAGGTCTGTGGAGACTCGAAGCTGGTCATATCCCAGGTAAAGGGAAAGTTTGAAGCAAGGGATGATACGATGGCTAAGTATGTCCGCCTGGTAAGGGTTGTGATGACCCAATTCGATGAATGCCATGTTGAGCACATTCCAAGGGAGGAAAATGCTAAGGCAGATGCATTATCAAAGTTTGCTTCATCTGAGATAGAGGAAAGTTCAGGAGTGTATACTTCCGTGTTTTAAAGACACGGAGCATTGATGTTAATCTTGTAGCTCCTATAGGTCTGGGGACATCATGGATAGATCCCATTAAGACCCGTATTCAAACCGGTTGGTTGCCAAATGATGCTACTGAAGCACGAAAGTTGGCTGTTAGAGCACTAAGATACTAGTTAATAGATAGGATTTTGTATAAAAGATCTTATGTAGTTCGTTACCTAAGATGTCTCAGGCCCGATGAGGCACGCTTGGCTCTTGAAGAAGTGCATGAAGGCATTTGTGGGCAACACTTGGGGGGCAGAGCACTAACTCATAAGATAACCCGTTTAGGCTTATATTGGCCAGAAATGATGGCTGACGCCAAAGAGTATTTGAAGAAGTGTGACCGCTGTTAGAAGCATGCGCCTGTCGTTAGACAACCCCCCGAGATGCTGACCTCCATCAACTCACCCATCCCCTCTGCTATGTGGGGAATGGATATACTTGGGCCTTTCCCCATGGCCACGGGACAAAGGAAATTCCTGATTGTAGCCATTGATTATTTTACTAAGTGGATTGAAGCAAAGCCTTTGGCCAAAATCACCACTAAGCAGGTTGCACAATTCCTGTGGGAAAATATCATGTGCTGGTATGGAATTCCCCGCATCCTAGTCACTGACAATGGAACACAGTTCAACAATGAGGAATTTAAGAAGTATTGTAAGGAGAACGAAATTGAATTACGGTTCACCTCTGTGGCTCACCTGCAAGCCAATGGACAAACAGAAGTTGCGAATCGAATAATCCTGGATGGACTAAAGAAGAGGATCGAGAAGTCGAGGAATAATTGGGTGGATGAAATACTCCCAATACTATGGGCCTATAAGACTACCTGTAGAGTCACGACTGGAGCAACTCCCTTTATGTTAACATATGGGGCAGAAGCAGTTGTTCCTGTAGAAATATCACATTCCACTCCCAGGATTCAAGCTTTCAATGCTGAGGAAAATGAAAAAGGGCAAAGGTTAGCCCTGGATCTAATCGATGAAGTACTAGATGAGGCACATGCGAAGATAATGGAATATCAGAAAAAAAAACTTCATTCTACTACAACCTAAGGGTTAAGGAAAGGTTCTTCAAATAGGGTGACTTAGTCCTGAGAAAGATAGAAGCTTCTGGTGTAGGGCAGAGTGGGAAACTTGCCCCAAATTGGGAAGGGTCGTACAAGGTCAAGAGTGTTCAAGGTAGAGGAACCTACAAGCTTGAGACTATGATGGTTTTGAAATCCCGAGAACTTGGCATGCACAAAACCTGAAGATTTACTATGTGTAAAGTGGTTGAGCACGATTCTCACTTGTCAAGATGACAAGAAGGTTGAAAAGCACCTTGAAGCTTTGCTTGCTTAGGATTTACATTTTTAGCTTTATTTTGAGGTTTCTTAAGACTTGTGTAAGGGGTGAATCCCAACAATTTTTGAAATCTAGAAAAGTTAGGAAAACTTTAAGAAAATTCTGGAAAAGTAGATATTACTTGGCAAAATCTGGAAAAATCCAGAAGAAACCTCAGAAATTCCAGAATAATCTGGTAGTTGGGTTTGAAAATCAGGGCCCGACCCATCTCATGGGCTCAAATTCTGGAAGGTTCCAGAAATAAGCTAGACAAAAAAGCCTAGAAAGTCCAAGTGTTATTAGGCCTAGGAGAATAGAAGTCCATCTAAAGGCCCAAAAGGGAAAAGCCCAATACAGAAAAAGCCCAGTAAAGGGTTCAAAAAATCCAGCCCAGGTTTAGGGCCCAGATCATGTATGTGGGCTTGAAATAATAAAATAAAAAAATCCTGATCCCATTCGATCAGAATTCGTATTGAAATTCTGGTCAAAAGGATGAGGTCGAAAATGCCTTCGACTAGGGCTGAAATAGAGGGATAAATCGACCAGACTTTGACCCAATTCGACCAGAATCACCATTTAATTTTTGGTCGAAATGTCTGAGGTCAATATAGCTTCGACTAAGACTAAGAAGGAGGCGTTTATTCGGTCAAAAACTCAAGATCCTGACCAAAATCGGTCAGTATTCTCCTCGAATCCTCCTGCCAGAAACAACCTTCGACCAAGACGTACAGAACCTCAATTCGACCAGGATCCTGGTCGAATAGGATTTCTGGTCGAAAAAGGGAGGGATATTTTTTAAAAAAATGTATAAATCCTGGTCGAAATTCGACCAGGAGTTGCCCTGGTCAAAATCCTGGTCGAATTCCGTCGACCAGGGCATACTGATGGTTAATTCGACCAGGATCCTGGTCGAACAGGATTCCTGGTCGAACCAGGTATTTAAAAAAAAAAAGAAGAAAAAGATGGAAATTCCTTGAATATTTTCTGAAAAATGTGAATATTTTCAGAAAATAAGGAATAAATCCAGAAAATTAATGGAAATTCTTTGAAAATTTTCTGAAAAATGTAAATATTTTCAGAAAATAAGGAATAAATCCCAGAATTAAGGGAAAAATCCAGAAAAAATCAAGAAAAAATCCCAGAATTAAGGGAAAAATCCAGAAAATCAAGGAAAATCCCAAAATTCAGGGAAAATTCCAGAAAATTAAGGAAATATCCCAAAATTAAGGGAAAATTCCTGGAAATTAAGGAAAAGTCCCAGAAATTCAGGGAAAAATTCCAGAAAATCAAGGAAAATCCCAGAATTTAGGGAAAATTCCATTAAAATTAAGGAAAATATCCCAGAATAAGGGAAAATTTCTGGAAATTAAGGAAAAATCCCAGAAATTCAGGGAACATTCCAGAAAATTAAGGAAAAATCCAGAATTCAGGGAAAATTTCTGGAAATTAAGATAAATTCCTAAATAATAGGGATAAAAGTAAATCGTTGTAAATGTGTAGGTCGCTCCACACTTTACGCAAAAGTGATACCCTGTAAGGGAATGAATGAACTTAACTTTTGCGAAACCTAGTCACTGTTTCCCAAAAGTTGGGGGGGCAAATGATAGGGAAGAAAATAAGGTTTGGGTATGTAATTAATGTTGCATAATCATATCAGAATTGGGCCAATTGCTAGGCCATTTGAGAGGGCCCAAAACCCTGAATATTAATTAATTTCGTAATTAATTAGTAAGGGATAAGTCAACTGATAAGATGAGTCTTAATGGAGAAATAAATCCTGTAGATTGGCCTCCAAGGAACCTGGTGGGATAAGGATTCAACTTCCTACCTCTTAGGACTCCAAAGCCCATTCTAATTCTGAGACTTGTCCACCAAGTCTCCAAACCCTAGTCCAATTCAAGGACTCCCAACATCTATATAAGGGGTCTCACCCCATCAATCAGAACTACATTTTTTGACTTGATCCTTAGCATTCAGCAAGGTACGTAGGCATCTTGTTAAGACAGATTGAGTCACGAAACACAAGAGTAGTCAAACCGAGCTTCGAAGCTCACGTTCCTTAGCATTAAATACAGCAATTAAGATACCTTAGTTTTTAATCCATAACAGAAGTATTTCGTGTTCTTATCCCCATATTGCAACCATAATTTTTTGATCTCTGGAGCCAGTATATTTCTTTCTGATCAAGAATTAAATGGAGTTTTTGTTTGGCCTCTTGATGCATTTATAACGACTGTTCGTCCCTTCTACTCCGTAGTTGTTTCATCTCCAGCTTGCATTCTTTAATTTTCTTACTGAAGCACCCAGTTATTCTCTCCCCCAAACTGCCAGTTTCTCTACGCATTGTTGAACTTTATGAGTAATATTAGCTGCTCTATCGTACTCCCATTTGTCCTTCACAATCTGGTAGCAAAGTGGCTTCGTCAGCCATGCATTCTCGAATCTGAAGCACTTCTTACCATTCCAGGTCTGTTTTACGATGGGCTCGAGACAAATGGGACTATGGTCCGAGGATGAACCTTCCTTCGTGTACAACTTTGCAAGAGGGAATATAGACAACCATGAACTGGAAACAACAACCCTGTCCAGTCTTATTCAATCCAAGCAGCCGTATTCCTACCTCGTTCCCATGTAAATTGGTGGCCATTAAGAGGCAAGTCTTGCAGTGCTATGTCCTCCAGAACCCTGTTAAAGCCATCAATCAAATGTTGAGGATAAGCAACCCCACCTTTCTTATCTTATTGAGAATCTATATTATTCATGTCGCCAATAATACACCAAGGTAAGTTTGAATCACGTGCTAGATTCGTAGTAAATCCAATGTTCTGCGTCTCATGTTTCTGTTGGGCCCCCGTAGAAACTAGCCAACCTCCAAGTTTGCATATTACTTAGTTGGAGCTCAACATCAATGTGATATTGAGACAAGCTGAGTAGATTAACTTGCTCATTTTCTCTCCACAGCAAGGCCAGGCCCCCGCTGCGTCCCAGGGGTTCAACAACAATCATCCCTTGAAACTTTAGACTCGACCTGATTCGTTCCATTTGATCTTTACTACTTAACGTCTCACAAAGAATAATAACAGAGGGTCTTTCTTAACTAACAGTAACAGCGCCTTTTAGGAACCGAATTTTTCGGGGCGACCCCAAGCCCTGGAAGTTAAAAGTACTCATGAGGAGTGGCGGGCCTGCACTGCAGCACCCGCCAAAAACAAGTTTTTTTGGTTCTCATTAATTTCAAATTGTGGGCTCATGATAATGTCCAAGTCCGTAGTACTACTCCCATTGGGCCCAACCTCATTATCCTTCCTTCTACGTTTTGGGTCGTTTATCACCAGGGCCTTATTTTCCAGCTCAGCAATTGTGGGTCCCTCTTTCAACGAATTATTATCCTGATCGATTGCTACTATATTTATATTTCTGTTAGGACTTGCAGATAGGATCCCTTGATTGACTCCGTTACTGGCTCCGGCTTCTTTTATGTTACTCATATCTGTTATTCCTGGATTCCCTCCTTGATAATTCAAATTAGCACCAATTTCGGTAACAACCTTGTCACCTCTGTCGGTCACTGTACTACTCACCGGAGCCGCCCCTCCCGTTCTAAGCCACTTACTTCCTATAGTATGATTTCGCCGATGAGGCTCAGCACGCATCCAAGAACCATAGGGTTTTTTCGATCGGTTCCTCCGGTGTGTCAAATAACTTGGCGCAGAACTTGTCACTATGGCCTAGCAAACCACAGATAAAATAAAAAGTCGGGATCTCCTCATACTTAAAGTTGACCCAACACCAGTTTGCTGCGTTTTTCTTTAACTTCATCCTCCTCTTCAACGGATTATCAATCGAAATTATAACACGGACACACATATACTCCCTCCAAACCCCTATGAAATTTTTTGCATCTGATTCCACAAATGTACCAATGTAGTCTCCTATATCCCGTACCACCCGTTGTGACATAAATCCAGCCTCCATATCGTGCAGTTGTACTCATATATCTAATTTGTTGATGGGCAATGTTCTTGGGTTGTCTCCTTCTTTCAGCCTTGCAAATAACAAATGGAATCGTCCAAAGTCCACGGACTTCCATCTATCACCCTCTTGATGTCTATTTCGTGGTAGAACTGGAACATGAATCTATTAGCCTCCAATTGTTTAACATACATCCCTTTGCCTGGTCGCCAAAGTGACGCCATCTTGTGCTGCATCGCCTGATAATCGATGAGTGACTCAATAAGAAACCGCCCAACAAGACACCACCTTGTATCCACTTCACCCAGGCCCCCTTCCTTTTCATCATAAGTTATACCTCCTTGTTCCTCCTCTTCCAAACTAATCATAGCGAAACCTTCCTCCATTTCCTGAAGACTGCTGCGAACCGTATCCATGGGATTTAAACTAGATGACTAGACAAACACTGAACTTAAAACTTTCTGAAACGATAAAGACCTCTCAACGAGAGAACAATACTACCATGTCAAAAGACAAGACTTTTTTTTTATTTAAGTCGTGTTAAGTTTGGTTTCTCTGAAACCAACTTATAGGTAAAAAAATCATTTTTCATAAAAAATATAAATCTTAGTTTATTCTTTATAACTATATATTTTAATCAGCCATATATCTATTTGATAACAAAATAATATTATGTTCTATTTTTATTATCCATGTAAAACTTTGATAGACATATAAAATTATTACTTCTCTCTTTTTGCTAGGGACTTAGCGGTGTTGTTAGTTGTTACACTGAGGGGACTGATGGTTAGACTATTGAATGAATAAAGAGTCATGTATGTGGCGGGAAAGGGAACTTGGAATAGTTGTGATGCGTATGTATGTTTTTAACGTGCATGTAATTTGTGTTTTGTTTTTATGGAAATGGGTATTTTTTTTATGGAAGATGTGAAGATGAGAACCAACCAACTAAATTATCCTATGTTTTGCTTACAATAGTATAATATATATATATATATATATACTGTTATATTAAAGACGAAAAATTAAAAGTTTGGTCGGTAGTCGGTCTAGTCAATGTAATTATCAGGTTTGATTTGTTTGTTTGGTATTCGTTGATTTATTAAATTAATCGTGTTGATTTATGCTGTTTGTGTTGATCTTGGATTGCAGTTATTACGACAGTTATAGAGAGATGAGAAAATCCTTGGGATTACCGGATCAACGGCTGCCTGTAGATTTTTGTTCAGATTCAGACGAGGACGAATTAGAGGACGATGATGAGATCTGGATGCAGGTATATATATATATATATATATATATTTGATTTATCGAAAATCGAGGATTAATCGGAAGAATTAATACCTAGTACTCGTACTCATGTTTTTATAGATATACCGTACTAGGGTTTTGTATACACGTACGTCCAGTCATATGGGATAACATCTTCAGTTCACCGTCTCTGTTTCTTTTTAAGCTGTTGCTGGTAGGATCATTGTAAAAATTAGGGATATAAGCGATATTAGAATTCCCGAGTCCCATGTATATTGTCTTATGTAATCAATTATCCCCCACAACCTGCAGGTAGTACTTGTGTAATGTATACGTGTTTTAATCTAAAGAGAAAAAGCAGGGACACAGTTGTTGGGATTTAATTGGTATAGATATCTTTCCTACTCTCCACTAAGTTACTAACTAACATTAATATTATGTCCCTTCAGAAACAATGCAACTCCATGTTGGAGATCGTTGGAATAGTCTATCTAGGCGAAGTTAATGTAGAGCCTCGGAATCAGCTTGGCAGGATTTACATGGCATCTCCTGTTGGTATTCTTGACATATACAATGTAGGCCAAGTAGATGAGGAGGACACTAGGGAAACACTTCAACCCGGAGATGAATTTGATGTCAAGGACATCAAAGGCCCTATTCCTTTCCAAAATGATTGTAACAGCCTGGACATTGATCTCTTTCATGGCGCCTTCAAGGGTCACATATATGATGTTTTTGCTAATAAGCAATTTTACTCTAGAGATGATGCTTATTTACAGGAGGTAAAACTTGCTTCAACTGATGGCACAGGAGATATTGTTCTTCTCATGGGCTTTTATGCTCATGCCACTATAGCACGAGTGGAGGTTAGGTTAAAGACCTCCGTTGCAGTAAATGTTCATGGATGCATTTCCGCATCCAACACTGAATTGGACAAATGCAGGGCTACTAGCGTACTCTTTCTGAAACAGCAACAGAAACGAATAATTGTAGGAACTGATGGCCTGATTCCCTTGTCCAGATCCCTTGTAGCTGTTCCATTTGAGTCTGATTTATATCTGGACATCTCCTTGGTTGTTGATGGTCATACTCTCCAAGCCACTATGTCTTTTTCTGCTCGTAAAACCGGGGTTTTAACAAAGAATTTCAAAAATTTCTCAGCAACAGTCAACTGGGATGCATTGTATTATAACTCCAAGAAGGTGAATGAAGCTTAATATGATGGTCTTGGATTGAAGCCTTCCTGAATTTGAATCACCTTTGTATCAGCAATTATGATTAGTTTGTGTTTTTTTAATTATCGCGTTCTGCCTTTTTTCTGAAATGGAACTTTTCTACCTGAATCATGATGTATGTTGTAAGGAATCTTCCTTCAAAACTTAATTTATTATGATTATATGAAATGAAATGAAATGGGTCATTTTGACAAATATAACATTACTATCTGATTAGTCTAATAAAGCTCAAAATTTGTACTATAGAAGCATATCGTGAAAATTTTCATTTTTGTCCATAATTTCATACAATGTCATCATAACTGCATGATTGGTGTAATTAAACATCACTCACTTGTCTATAGTTGAACAAGGTTAGTTACTCAACTGAACTTGAGTTTTCTGATAAAAAAGGCATTAACAAACCTGATTAAGAAGTTCAATGTCTGAGAAAACCTTGGACATTAATTTGTACTCCTGCAATCAGTATATAAAAAAAAAAAAAAATTATCAGTCCAAATGTCCAGTAGAAAATCTGAGATAGAGTGCAAGGAATCTGCTGCAAGAAACATCCAACATCGAAGATTCATTTGGGTGTGATGCACGTGGATAATCATCAAACGGGGGTCAATGTCTGACATGACATACCAATTTTCCGATCTATTTGATGGTGGTCAGACATAGACACTTAGCTTCGCATATTGAAGCCCCTCGTCGGGATCAAAAATTGTTTAGAGACGTGAATCAACCAAGCAAAACAAGAATATACACACATCAGAAGCACACAACTAGTTGTGCAACAAAACATGAATTCATTGTTGTTTTATACAGGGAATGAGAAGGAGATGCGATCACGATGATTCACAATGATTACATTGATGAAATCAAGGATGTAAACAAAAATTTAGATCTAAAACGCATGCGCCAGAATAAGTTTTACAAACTTGAGATTTTAGACTCTGTCACATATACGGGAATTAATATTTCAGCAGCACTGCGTTCTGTTGTCTGGGTTCGAACTACATCCTCCGAAGATTTTGACGTAACGGAAAGTTTTTCTCAGCAGCTGGTACAGGGTTCTAATGTAATTGAATGCCCTTGGCAGCCAGGGGAAAATTGACTTAACAATTGCCATAGGATTCAGCCATGATTAGTAGAATAAGGGATGTCCATCCGGTAAATACTCGTGCACCCTTTCCCTTCCCTGTTTCTTGATCATACTGCTCCCAGAAATATCCGGTTTGCTGATAGTTCTTGACAATATTACTGAAGTTCAAATGAATTAAAGAAAAAGAACATTAAAAGAATAATTCAGAAACTATTATATGACACAGAAAATACATCATGCGGACAAAGATCATCCCAGCAGTACCTTACTAAATTGTCTCTCAAGTTATTGTAGATCTTCTCGGCCCTCTCCCTGTATGGTCCATTCTCTAATATCATTGAGAGAAAAGCATGTTAGATGTTGAGGAGAGATGCAAAAGTAAGATATAAATTTGTCAATCCTTCAAGAAAATGTCTTTTTCTTTTCAATCTTGGCTTCTACCTTTGGTGTAGTGGTGCAGTGAGGATAGAATCAAGTAGTTCATATTTATCCAAATTGAACCTCTCCAATAAGGCGCATCATTTTCGGTATTGTACTTCATGTACAACGAGCTGTGACAATAAAACATGATGTTAATTTTTTTGTTCTATGAAGTTCTAAATTAAGCATAATTGGCGGAAATTATGTTCGTTACCTTGTTTTCGCTAGCGAGCGAATTCCAAAGTCACTCCACAAGATTGCCTTGTCTGAGATGAGGTCGAGCTGTTTCTCTAAGATCCATGATTGTTGTCCATAGATATGCCGACATAAATCATGTGATATGATTATTAAATGATTAACATATTCCCTCTGTTCTACGACTGGTAGATAAAAAACAAGATAAAAAAAAAGCAGCGATCTCCAAAGCTTCATGCTACAAGTTGGGTTTTTTCTCTTTAGATTATGCCAGAAAAAGAATAGAGGTGCACCCCCGGAATAGCTATGAGATATGATTTATTAGAGTGAATTTTATGCAACTTACCGCAGGAACAATTTTCCAGATAAATGGAAAAAGGCTAACATAACCAATATGAGGAACAAATCTTAGTATTGGCTCCTCTAAAACTTCTCGAATAAGCTGTCTGCTCAAGATATTATTTGGTCCATCCACTAGTTTCCAAGACAAACGAACCTGAATGATATGTATATGAGAAATGGAATGGGTCATTGTGAAAAATATAGCATTACTATCTGATTAGTCTAATAAAGCTTACAATTCCTTGTACTATAGAAGCATATGGTAAAATTTTACAATTTTGTCCATAATTTCTTACAAATTATTATGAGAACTATCTGTGAAGTGTGAAGTTTGAACTGGTTCTTGTAATGAAGAGGGTTCTCTGTTTTTTGCATGTTTATGGACTTTCTCAGTTCACATTTTTAAGAGCGGCCCATCAGATTACAGAACTAAAAGTTAGTTTCTTGTTAACTGAGTAGCATGAAGTGCCGAAGTGTGTGCAAATGATTTCATTTTATCCATCATCTTTTCGGTTATACTATTTCAGCTTAGATGCATATGATTCCTGTATTAGGTTTAAAATTATATTTTCACCTTTATTTTGCCTTAGATGTGTCGCATGCAATGGGATGGTACCTTCAGGTCCCGAAGCAGTGAAATATGTAGCACTTTTTTAAGTTAAGCCAAGTAAAAGCATGCGTGGTCGTTTAGCAAAACAAACAAGCATGGTTGGTTTTTGTTTTCTGTTGTCCGGATAAAGAAGAACTTTCAATTTACTTGAAAGGCCAGATCAAAATAGGCAAAAACAGCAATATGCACAACATACCTTTTCTGTGTGATTTCCGAAATCGAAATAAGCTCCAAATGATTTGTCAAAGTGCATCTACAAATGTTACTAAAATGTCATATAACTGCGTGACTAGTGTAATTAAACATTACTCACTTTCTATTGTTGAACAAGGAAGGTAAGTTAACTGAAATTGTTTTTTCTGACAAAAAAGCATTAACAAACCTGATTAAGAAGTTCAAAGTCTGAGAAAACCTTAGACATTAATTTGTACTCCTGCAATCAGAATAAAAAATATCTTAGGTCCAAATGTCCAGTAGATGCCCCATATAGTAGAAACTAAATATATATCGTACCTTGCCACGAACACTTTCTATTTTAAGAAAATCTGAGATAGAGTGCAAGGAATCTGCTGCAAGAGACATCCAACATCGAAGATCCACGTGACGTTCCTCATCATTTGGGTGTGATGCACGTGGATAATCATCAAAACGGGAGGTCAATGTCTGACATTTCATACCAATTTTCCGAATAATTTGATGATCAGACATATATACTTATCTTAGCACAAGAACCATGAAAAATTGCTACACGCTAAATTATATATTCCATGGATATAAATCCAGGGCAAAAGATCAATAAATATATCAGTAGTAGGTTTCTGACAGCATCTGATAGCAAACGGTGTTACACAAAGTCAATGGATTTCTATTTCCACTAAAATTACGTATTGAGTACTTGAGGCATATGATAGCAATCGACCCAAAAAAAGGAAGAACCAAAAAAAATCTACAAATACAAAGGCTAAAAAGTAGGACCTGTGGGTTTAGTTGACGGATGGTAGTATTATCTCTTCCATGCCAATAGTAGCTACTTTCATCCTTTCCTGCAAAAGAAAAAATTTATTGTAATAACCGATACTCGTGCAAAGGTTGAACATTAACAGTATAACCGGAATTCTTTGTAGATAAGTAATAACCGAGGGATGATTATCATGAGAAAATGAATTATTAAGAAGAAACAGGAATAAGGACGAAGATATGCAAATACCAGACTGTGTGGTGTTAAACCACTGAAACCATGCGTTAAGGCGAACAAAAGCTCTCTCCAAGAAAGATGAGATTTGTTTTTCTGATGTACAGACGCATACACATGAAAGTTTATGCACTAGAAGAAGTATGACCCACAACTACAATTTACTCTTTAAAAAAAGAATAAGAAAGGATATTCGATAACATGGTTTATTGTTCACTTACTAGCATGCATGCAGCTGTAAAAATCATTATGTACATATTAACGGCACTGTGAGAATATATTTTTGTAACTGTTTCTACCATTATGTTCGCATGCACTCCTCACATATTTAAATACCTATAATTTTAACATTTTTATGATTCTATCTGAGATCAGATACTACCAAACCCCATTGGAAAGAGCAGTTATTTTCCTTGGGATCGAAAACTTGCATATAGTGTAACTGTGCACCATTTAATCCACCAGCTTCTTTCTGATCACCTTCCTCCTCAACCTCATCACATTGTTGTAAGGTCTCTCTCTTTGTTTTAGATGGTATACCCGATGCATAAGCTTACCCAACAATATTACACTTCATAAGGAACAGTAGAAGTTCCAACATGAAGTAGCCCGGGTCTTGGTGCTACAATGAAGAACTTAAATTTATTAATTGCAACTACAGTTAACAAGATAACTACAAGTGAAACCTACCCTCTATCCTTTATTAATTCTCATCTCTGAGACAAAGATTTCCTTTCTTCAAATAAGAGATTCAAATTATGCCCAGGTCACCAGCCTAAATTTGACAATTGACTATCACGATAACACCATTTAGCTCTTAATTCACTCACTGGTGTGAATGCAATTCATTCCATTACTTCTTCATGTAACATTTATTTTCTTTACCCAGTTAAAAATCAATTGCACAGGTTTTAGATGTGTTTTGGCTTGACTTGTCTTCTATTAGGTAAAAATATTATACTGGTATACTACATATCAACACCACTTGCAGAAGTAATAAACCAAGATAAACAGGTTTTTATCCACCTGTGATTCACATAGCTCATCAGAAACTTGAAATACTGATCAGAAACTTGAAATACTTGAAATATATCAGAAAGTTTCTGATATATTGAATACTGGAAGATTCGCATAGCTCATCATGGACCGAATCATGTCTAACAAAGTTCGATTTCTCCTTTCAGATACCCTATTCAACTGTGGAGTATATGGAGGAGTCCACTGGGAGACTATACCATTTTCTTTGAGATAAGCTAGAAACTCTCCATTCAAGTATTCACCACCTCGATCTGATCGAAGAGTTATAATACTATGTTTGGTTTGTTTCTCCACTTCATACTTATATTATTTGAACTTTTCAAAGGCTTCAGACTTGTAATCTACCATGTTAAAACATGGTAGATTAAAACACATAAAAGCAACACATAATCTGATCTTAACATATCATATTATCCATGATCTAATCATAAAAAGAAAATATGACAAAAATCAGAAAAATCATAATCAAATCAGAAAAACAAGAATCACTGTTTACGGGCAGTAAACGACTTCAAACGCCTTACAGATGAGTCGTTGATAGATTTAGCTATCAGTTTTGTTCAGACGCTCGTTTACCTATGGAATAGGGTATTCGTTTGCATAAATCGGACACCAGACCCAGATTTCAGCAAATCTGCAGCAGCCAATTCAGAATTCGTATCTAATATGATTCTCATAATTAGAACAAACATAAATCATGTATATATCAGTATATATACAGATTACATAATCATCTTATGATTATACAACTCACATGAATATCATATATTCAAACCATACATATATAAGCATTTTATATCAACATCAAATCATGGCGAATCACGTACATGCTCATATATCGAAAATAGTTAAACACATAAACGAATTAAAAACTTTTCGCAAGTAGCTCTGATGCCATTGAAGGGTTTTTAGCACATAAACGCAGCGAAAACGTAAATTTAAATCTTAAAAAACCGAAACCCTTCGTAGGATCCATGCGAAAAATAATATTTAATTCGTAGTTCAGTATGTTTACCTTAAGAAGCTTTACGTTAATGGAAAGATGGAGGTCTTTAATGGCGATCCAAAAACGATGAACGGAGATCCTTAGCAGCTGCTCCTCAAGTGTGAAGCACTCCACCGGTATCCACCAAGAAATCGATGTAATGGAGGAGGAGGTGGAGAGAATTATGGTTTTTGTTATTTTTAGGTTAAGCCAAAATAAGGGTTTATAATTGTATATTTATAGGCAAAATTTTCAGCTGAAATTTTTTCCATAAAATATTATTATTATTAACCCTTTATTTTTATTAACCTATTAATTAATAATTAAAACACCTTTTAATTATTAATCCTTTTTCTAAACACTTTAGAAATAATTCTCTCACTTGATTTAATTTTCAAAAATTAAATTCTTAATTAATAATATTAAGAACATTTCTTAATTAATTTATAATCAATTAAATCTCATTTAATCAATTATTAAATTTGCTAATTAATTATTTATTTTACAAATAAATAATTACCAGCGATTATTAATTAATTCCTTCACCATTAAATCATTCTCTTTTATGGTGTGACCCTGTAGGTTCAATATTAAGCCGGTAGTAGAAATAAATAATAATAAAACTATTTTATCATTATTTATATAAATTCTCTAATTCATTATATATGATTAATTAATTAATCATATTTATTTTACATCGTGAGGGATACTTATCAGCATATCGCGACTATCCGGATAATACGAATTTACTGCTTAGAATACCAAGAACCTATTCAGTGAATAGTTACCGTATAATTAATTTCTTCTACCCTGCAATGTCACGATTAAATACAAGGCATGGATCTTGTGTCAAGCCTATCTAATTTAATCATTTGCTTTCTCATTTACTATGCTTAGTTCTATGTAAAATAGAAACTCCTTTCTAATTTCATTCACTCTGGCCAGAGATTCCTGAACTAGCATAAGTGGATCAACATTGAACATTCTCTTCCTTCACTGGAAGGGGTAGATCCTTTATTGATCATACACTATCTTTGTGTACAAATTCCTATACCCAGTAGAGCCCTAATAATTGTCCCTGGAGACTAAGAACTAAACCAAAGCATAGTTCAGTGTACACAAGATGACTATGATGACCTCAAGTCTAAGGATACTTGTACAACTATCACTATGTGAACAACTGCTGACACGTGAGTGAACTCCATCAGTTGTTCAGCTGTGCGAGTCATGTTCAGTGAACTTATTCTATAATAAGAACCTACATACTAGCTATAGTGTCACCACACAAATATCTATGAGAACAGACATCCTTCATAATGAAGCAAGCATAGTATGTACCGATCTTTGCGGATTACTAGTTACCAGTTGGTAATCCTACGACCAGGAACTATTTAAGTTTAGAGTTATCATCTTTTAGGTCTCATTATTATGATCTCATCATAATCCATAAAAAGCTTTACTCTAAACTATGGTATATCTTATTTAAACACTTAAATAGATAAAGCCCGCAATAAAAAACAAAACAAGTCTTTTATTAATATCAATGAAATCAAAATAGATTACATAAAAGTTATTCCTAAATTCTCATACATGATTGGACTTAGGACATATCTCTTTCAATCTTCCACTTGTAATAGGGTTGTGCACCCTATTATAACCACCAGCCCAGCGTGACAGAGACCTAGCTAGTCTCTGAGTTCCGGAACAAGTTTCATAGGATAGCCTGATCAGCTGTCTCACCAGGGATCATCCAATACTTTTATATCTGAGCAAGTGATTTTGAGGTTCCCGGAGAGGAACAAATTTTATAGGTCCTGTGATGGAACAAGTTTTATGGTTCCCGTAACGGAACAATTAGTTTTATAGGTCCTGCGATGGGACGAATGATTTGAAAATGGAAGTAGCATGCTAAAATTTAACCCTGGTATTTACACAACACAATTAATAAAATGTTTAGAGAGCATGCTAGCTATTAAAGATCCAGTTTTCAACAGTTTCTCAGTTTTTATCTGTTCACACTTGTTTTACTTGTTTTCTACTAACAAGTTGTAATTTTTGTTCCTACAATTGTTCATTATAAACTGTTTTAGTTAGTATTAATATAGTGGTACTTCTGAGCGGTTGATCGCTCACTCTTGCAAATGTGGTTGTATATTTTCGCATTGCAGATGCCTAGGGGATGTTGCTATTTTCTAAGGGCCAGTTTCCAATTCCTCCTGTGTCGAGCTCCTCTGAATAGGTTGTGTCTGACAAAGTATGGTCTGTGAGTTGCTGTAGAATAATAGTCATGGCAGGTTGCTTTTAATAAGATGGTTTATAATAAGTGTGTAACCTAAATTAGACTTGAACCTGGAAAAGATCATGTGGAAGAGTTGTTTATATTGAAATAAAGTAAGTTAGTTGTATTATAACTGTAGTTTCATGTTGTTAGTGACGTCAACTACTGACCCGGAGTTGAGGCCATCACAACCTTTGTACCCCGAGGTTGGAGGAAGTGGACATGCTGGACGAAGTGAAGTTCGAGGGCATACTCCCCCTTACATACAAGGTTTGGCCCCTATTCTGGAAGACCAAGAATTTTCTGGACCTTATACTGAAAGAGACTCCGAATCTTCGGATGATGATGTGGCTCCAAGGAGGAGGCGTGCTGAAAAGGAACCTATGACTGATGCTAACCAACGCCCCAGAAACGCACAAGGGACGAATACCCAAGAAGTGTAGGAGAGGATCAGGGCTCATGAAGCCGAAATTCAAAGGTTAAAGCGTGATCTGGAGACACACCTAAGGCCCCCTCTAACCCCGAGGAGGAGGAACCCTCTGGTCATAGACCTGAATGGTCCGATACGAAGAAGGGTTGTTGCATCCAAGTGATCTTTTACCCCTAGGAGATCCTGATGATCCCACTCCACCATTCACTGAAGAGATAATGAATGCCCATATCTCAGGGAAGTTCAAGATGCCCACGATCAAAACTTATGATGGCACGGGAGATCCCGCTAATCATGTGAGGACGTTCTCTAATGCCCTATTACTACAACCCGTGAATGACGCCATTAAATGTCAGGTCTTTCCTCAAACCCTGTCGGGCATGGCTCAAAGATGGTATAGCCGTTTACCTCCGAATTCTATTGGGTCTTTTAGGGACCTAAGTCAAGCTTTTATTTAGCAGTTCATCAGCGGGAGAGTGCATGAGAAAAGTTTAGCATCTCTCATGTGCATTGTGCAGAGAGCGAAGGAATCTTTGAGAGACTACCTGAATCGTTTCACAAAGGAAACTTTAAAAGTCCCGGACCTTGATGACAAGGTAGCCATGATAGCACTGCAACAGGGAACTAGAGATGAGTTCTTCAGGATGTCCTTGGCCAAGCGTCCCCCTGAAAGCATGTTGTAGCTCCAAGATAGAGCTGGGAAGTACATCAAGGTGGAAGAGAGCATGAAGAAGACAGTAGTAATTAACGAGCCCACTGGAGGCAAGAAGCGAAAAACTGATCTGGAATATATTGCTGAGGACAAGTACCCCATAATTGAGCAAAACCCTGATTCAACCCCAAAGAAGGAGGACCTGGGCAAAAGTTCACTGAATACGCTAAGCTGAATGCTCCTAGAAGCCAAATCTTGATGGAAATCGAGAAAGATCAAGATATTCGTTGGCCTAAACCCTTGAAGGCAGATCCTGCCAAGCTAGACAAGAGCAAATATTGTAGATTTCACAAGGATGTTTGTCATGACACCGATGAATGTAGACAACTGAAAGATGAAATAGAATTCCTCATTCGAAAAGGAAGATTGAACAAGTACACTGGGGAAGGAAGAGATAAAAATAATAATGGGAGAACGGATTTTGAAGATCGTAGGAGGGACCAAGACGATCAGGGTGGAATCCCCAGCCTAGGGGACCGGTTATAAATGCAATCTTTGGAGGACCACAACCCCGAGGGCCTGTGATAAATACAATTTTTGGAGGACCAACTGCTGCTGGATTATCCAAGAACTCCAGAAAAGCATATACCAGAGAAGTTATGCATATTGTTGGGGAGGCCCCGAAGAGGGTCAGGACATAAATGACAATGACTTTTGATGATTTTGACCTGGAGGGTGTGAAATTTCCCCATGACGACCCGCTGGTCATAACACCAATAATAGGAAACAGCCCGGTTAAGAGGGTCCTTGTGGATAATGGTGCTTCAGTGGATATCTTGCTCCATGACACCTTTCTAAGGATGGGTTAAAATGACTCCCAACTGACCCCAACCGACATGC
Organism: Apium graveolens; assembly: GCF_009905375.1. Classification (NCBI taxonomy): domain Eukaryota; kingdom Viridiplantae; phylum Streptophyta; class Magnoliopsida; order Apiales; family Apiaceae; genus Apium; species Apium graveolens. The sequence continues at coordinate 266,083,796 of NC_133654.1, read as the reverse complement.
CGATATATGGATTTGCGGGAGTGGAGTGCCCGTGGAAGGAATAATCAAGTTGCCAACAAACATAGGACAGGAACCAAGGCAAGCAACACAGATGTTGGACTTCGTGGTGGTGAAGGCTAGTTCAACTTACAATGCTATCATGGGGAGAACATGGATACATGCATTTAAGGCAGTCCCTTCTTCCTACCATTCAGTTATGAAGTTTCCCGCCCAGAATGGGATTGGAGAAGAGAGGGGAGATCAAAAAATGGGTAGAAGTTGTTATGTGGCCTCACCAAGGGTAGATGGAGTCGGTGGGCAGGTTCTGCCTATTGAAGATCTGGACATTCGAGAGAATGATGAGAAAAGAGGGAAGCCATCTGAAGACTTGGTTTCGATTCCTTTAGCTCCTGAGGATCCTGAGAAAGTGACCTTCGTTGGAGCCACACTGGAGGAGCCCCTTAAAGGGAAGTTGGTGAAATTTCTGCAAGAAAATAGTGATGTATTTGCATGGTCGGCAGCTGATATGCCAGGCATAGACCCGAAACTGATTACTCACAAGCTGAATGTGGATCCAAGTCGGAAAACAGTGAAGCAAAAGAAGAGAAGTTTTGCTCCAGAAAGGCAAGAAGCTATAAAACAGGAAGTAGAGAAGCTTTTAGAGGCTGATTTCATTGAGGAGATACAATTTCCAGAATGGTTAGCAAATCCTGTAATGGTGAGGAAGGCCAATGGAAAATGGAGGATGTGTGTGGATTTCACTGATCTGAATGACGCATGCCCTAAGGACTGTTTCCCTTTGCCAAGGATAGATACTTTGATAGATGCCACTGCTAGGCATGAGATGCTGAGCTTTATGGATGGATTTAGTGGATACAATCAAATCAAGATGCACAAGGACGACATCCCAAAGGTATCATTTATCACTGACTTTGGTGTTTATTGTTATCTTGTTATGGCATTTGGTCTCAAGAATGCAGGAGCCACCTATCAGAGGTTGGTAAATAAAAATTTTAAGGATCTTATTGGCAAGACCATGGAAGTGTATGTTGATGACATGTTAGTCAAGAGTCTAGTAAAGACTGACCATATAACCCATTAGAGGGAAGCTTTTGAGGTCCTGAGGTACCACAAGATGATGTTAAATCCGGTAAAGTGTGCTTTCGGAGTTGGATCTGGAAAATTTTTGGGATTAATGGTCTCCAAGAGAGGAATCAAGGCCAACCCCGACAAAATAAAGGCAATCCTAGACATGGAACCACCAAAAACTATCAAAGATGTTCAAAAGCTCACTGGAGGGGTTGTTGCGTTGGGACGATTCATCTCCAATTCTGGGGACAAGTGCTTGTCGTTCTTCAAGTCCTTAAAGAAGGTTAAGGATTTCGTATGGAGTGAGGAAAGCCAGAAGGCATTCGAGGAATTAAAGAAATATATGGCTTAGGCTCCGTTGTTGGCCAAGCCAGCTTTGAATGAAGTTTTATACCTGTACTTAGAGCTGTTCGCGAACCGAGCCGTTCGCGAACAAGCTCGAGCTCGGCTCGTTAAGGGCTCGCTTCGGCTCGGTTCGTTAAGGGCTCGAGCTCGAACACAAAAATGTGTTCGTTAAGAAAACGAGGTCGAGTCGAGCTTTTGGCATGTTCGGCTCGAGCTCGGCTCGGCTCGGCTCGAAAAAAAATTAAAAAAAAATATTTTTTATATATTTTATTATTATGAATTTTATTCAGATTTTTTATAAATATTTTTAAATTATTGAACTATACGAATGTCAAAATATATATTTTAGTAATTTGAAAAAATTCAGATATTAAAAATTAATTTTTTTAATTTGATATTTTAATAATTAACAAGTGATTTGACTACTACTTGTAACTAGTATTTATTTCCGGATCAGTGTTTCGATTTTTTGAAATTATTTATAAATGATCCAACCGTACGGATGTGAAGATCTATATATTTAAGTGATATAATAAAAAATTTAGAAAAAATAAATATATTTGGTTTGCTATTTTAACAGTTAACTAGTAGTTTGACTAGTACTTCTCCCATATTAATGTTTCGATTTTTTAAAAAATATTTATGAATGATCAACCGTACGGATGTTAATATCTATATATTTTAGTGATATGACAAAATTTTTAGAAAAAAATAAATGTATTTGATTTGTTATTTTAACAGTCAACAGGTGTTTTGACCTTTACTTGTAACTAGTGTTTAGTCTCATATTATTGTTTCAATTTTTAAAAAATATTTATGAATGATACAACCGTACGGATGTTAATATCTATATATTTTAGTGACATGATAAAAATTTTAGAAAAAAATAAATGTATTTGGTTTGTTATTTTAACAGTTAACCGGTGTTTTGACCTTTACTTGTAACTAGTGTTTAGTCTCGTATTAATGTTTTGATTTTTTAAAAAATATTTATAGATGATCCAACCATACGGATGTTAATATCTATATATTTTAGTGACATGATAAAAAATTTAGAAAAAAATAAATTTATTTTGTTTGTTATTTTGACAATCAACCTCTTGTTTGAACAATACTTGTAACTAGTGTTTAGTCTCGTATTCATGTTTTGATTTTTTTAAAAATATTTATAGATGATCCAACCGTACGGATGTTAAGATCTATATATTTTAGTGACTTGACAAAAGTTTTAGAAAAAAATAAATGTATATGGTTTGTTATTTTAACAGTCAACCGGTGTTTTGACCTTTACTTATAACTAGTGTTTAGTCTCGTATTAATGTTTTGATTTTTTAAAAAATATTTATAGATGATCCAACCGTACGGATGTTAATATATATATATATATATATTTTAGTGACATGATAACAAATTTAGAAAAAATTAAATTTATTTTGTTTGTTATTTTGACAATCAACAAATTTAGAAAAAAATAAATTTATTTTGTTTGTTATTTTGACAATCAACCATTTGTGTGAACAATACTTAGAACTAGTGTTTAGTCTCATATTAATGTTTAAATTTTTTTAAAAATATTTATAAATGATCCAACCGTACAGATGTTAAGATCTATATATTTTAGTGACATGACAAAAGTTTTAGAAAAAAATAAATGTATTTGGCTTGTTATTTTAACAGTCAACCGGTGTTTTGACCTTTACTTGTACCTAGTGTTTAGTCTCGTATTAATGTTTTGATTTTTTAAAAAATATTTATAGATGATCCAACCGTACGGATGTTAATATCTATATATTTTAGTGACATGATAAAAACTTTAGAAAAAATAAAATTTATTTTGTTTGTTATTTTGACAATCAACCACTTGTTTGAACAATACTTATAACTAGTGTTTAGTCTCGTATTCATGTTTTGATTTTTTAAAAAATATTTATAGATGATCCAACCGTACGGATGTTAAGATATATATATATATATTTTAGTAATATGACAAAAAATTTAGAAAAAAATAAATGTATTTGATTTGTTATTTTAACAGTCAACCGGTGTTTTGACTTGTACTTGTAATTAGTGTTTAGTATCGTATTAATGTTTCGATTTTTTTTAAAATATTTATGAATGATCCAACCGTACGGATGTTAAGATCAATATATTTTAGTGATATGACAAAATTTTTAGAAAAAATAAAAGTATTTGGTTTGTTATTTTAACAGTCAACCGGTGTTTTGACCAGAATTTTTTAATTCAGCTCGGCTCGACTCGGCTCGTTTTGATGGAGAAAGCTCGTGTTCGGCTCGGTTTGACTCTGCTCGATTTTGTTCGATAAAAGCTCTTGTTCGGCTCGTTCGTTAACGAGCTCGAGCTCGAACACAGGTTTTTGTTCGTTATGAAAGCTCGGCTCGGCTCGTCAGAAAAAAATTAAAGCTCGGCTCGGTTCGATCAAAACTCGACTCGGCTCGGTTCGTGAACAGCTCTACTTGTACTTGGCCGTTTCAGAGAGTGCTTTGAGCACTGTATTGGTTAAGGAGGATCTGAAAATCCAGAAACCCGTATACTATGTCAGCAAAATTCTGCATGGAGCTGAGTTGAATTATTCAACTATTGAGAAGTTTACTTTAGCCTTGGTGATGACTTCAAGAAAGTTACGTCCTTACTTTCAGACTCATCAAATTGAGGTGCTCACAAATCAACCCCTGAGAAATATTATTCATAGTCCAAAGGTTAGTGGGAGGTTGATCAAGTGGGCAATAGAGTTGGGCGAATTCGACATCAAATATAAGCCAAGAACAACAATAAAAGCCCAGGCATTGGCTGACTTCGTGGTGGAATGTACCATACCCAACCAAGAAGTCGGGGGGCAGGAGGATACCATACCTCAAGACCCTCAAGACAAGGAGGCTGATAAGGGGGACAAAGAACAGGATGATAAGGAGAAGGAATATTGGGTTCTCTATTTTGATGGAGCATCAAAAACAAATTCAAGTAGAGCAGGTTTGGTTTTACAAAGCCCTGATGTGTTCTTGATTGAGTATGCCTTGAAGTTAGACTTCCCGACTACAAACAATGAGGCGGAGTATGAAGCTCTGATAGCTGGCCTTGGCTTAGCAGGGACACTTAAAGTCAAGAACTTAAAGGTCTGTGGAGACTCGAAGCTGGTCATATCCCAGGTAAAGGGAAAGTTTGAAGCAAGGGATGATACGATGGCTAAGTATGTCCGCCTGGTAAGGGTTGTGATGACCCAATTCGATGAATGCCATGTTGAGCACATTCCAAGGGAGGAAAATGCTAAGGCAGATGCATTATCAAAGTTTGCTTCATCTGAGATAGAGGAAAGTTCAGGAAGTGTATACTTCCGTGTTTTAAAGACACGGAGCATTGATGTTAATCTTGTAGCTCCTATAGGTCTGGGGACATCATGGATAGATCCCATTAAGACCCGTATTCAAACCGGTTGGTTGCCAAATGATGCTACTGAAGCACGAAAGTTGGCTGTTAGAGCACTAAGATACTAGTTAATAGATAGGATTTTGTATAAAAGATCTTATGTAGTTCGTTACCTAAGATGTCTCAGGCCCGATGAGGCACGCTTGGCTCTTGAAGAAGTGCATGAAGGCATTTGTGGGCAACACTTGGGGGGCAGAGCACTAACTCATAAGATAACCCGTTTAGGCTTATATTGGCCAGAAATGATGGCTGACGCCAAAGAGTATTTGAAGAAGTGTGACCGCTGTTAGAAGCATGCGCCTGTCGTTAGACAACCCCCCGAGATGCTGACCTCCATCAACTCACCCATCCCCTCTGCTATGTGGGGAATGGATATACTTGGGCCTTTCCCCATGGCCACGGGACAAAGGAAATTCCTGATTGTAGCCATTGATTATTTTACTAAGTGGATTGAAGCAAAGCCTTTGGCCAAAATCACCACTAAGCAGGTTGCACAATTCCTGTGGGAAAATATCATGTGCTGGTATGGAATTCCCCGCATCCTAGTCACTGACAATGGAACACAGTTCAACAATGAGGAATTTAAGAAGTATTGTAAGGAGAACGAAATTGAATTACGGTTCACCTCTGTGGCTCACCTGCAAGCCAATGGACAAACAGAAGTTGCGAATCGAATAATCCTGGATGGACTAAAGAAGAGGATCGAGAAGTCGAGGAATAATTGGGTGGATGAAATACTCCCAATACTATGGGCCTATAAGACTACCTGTAGAGTCACGACTGGAGCAACTCCCTTTATGTTAACATATGGGGCAGAAGCAGTTGTTCCTGTAGAAATATCACATTCCACTCCCAGGATTCAAGCTTTCAATGCTGAGGAAAATGAAAAAGGGCAAAGGTTAGCCCTGGATCTAATCGATGAAGTACTAGATGAGGCACATGCGAAGATAATGGAATATCAGAAAAAAAAAACTTCATTCTACTACAACCTAAGGGTTAAGGAAAGGTTCTTCAAATAGGGTGACTTAGTCCTGAGAAAGATAGAAGCTTCTGGTGTAGGGCAGAGTGGGAAACTTGCCCCAAATTGGGAAGGGTCGTACAAGGTCAAGAGTGTTCAAGGTAGAGGAACCTACAAGCTTGAGACTATGGATGGTTTTGAAATCCCGAGAACTTGGCATGCACAAAACCTGAAGATTTACTATGTGTAAAGTGGTTGAGCACGATTCTCACTTGTCAAGATGACAAGAAGGTTGAAAAGCACCTTGAAGCTTTGCTTGCTTAGGATTTACATTTTTAGCTTTATTTTGAGGTTTCTTAAGACTTGTGTAAGGGGTGAATCCCAACAATTTTTGAAATCTAGAAAAGTTAGGAAAACTTTAAGAAAATTCTGGAAAAGTAGATATTACTTGGCAAAATCTGGAAAAATCCAGAAGAAACCTCAGAAATTCCAGAATAATCTGGTAGTTGGGTTTGAAAATCAGGGCCCGACCCATCTCATGGGCTCAAATTCTGGAAGGTTCCAGAAATAAGCTAGACAAAAAAGCCTAGAAAGTCCAAGTGTTATTAGGCCTAGGAGAATAGAAGTCCATCTAAAGGCCCAAAAGGGAAAAGCCCAATACAGAAAAAGCCCAGTAAAGGGTTCAAAAAATCCAGCCCAGGTTTAGGGCCCAGATCATGTATGTGGGCTTGAAATAATAAAATAAAAAAATCCTGATCCCATTCGATCAGAATTCGTATTGAAATTCTGGTCAAAAGGATGAGGTCGAAAATGCCTTCGACTAGGGCTGAAATAGAGGGATAAATCGACCAGACTTTGACCCAATTCGACCAGAATCACCATTTAATTTTTGGTCGAAATGTCTGAGGTCAATATAGCTTCGACTAAGACTAAGAAGGAGGCGTTTATTCGGTCAAAAACTCAAGATCCTGACCAAAATCGGTCAGTATTCTCCTCGAATCCTCCTGCCAGAAACAACCTTCGACCAAGACGTACAGAACCTCAATTCGACCAGGATCCTGGTCGAATAGGATTTCTGGTCGAAAAAGGGAGGGATATTTTTTAAAAAAATGTATAAATCCTGGTCGAAATTCGACCAGGAGTTGCCCTGGTCAAAATCCTGGTCGAATTCCGTCGACCAGGGCATACTGATGGTTAATTCGACCAGGATCCTGGTCGAACAGGATTCCTGGTCGAACCAGGTATTTAAAAAAAAAAGAAGAAAAAGATGGAAATTCCTTGAATATTTTCTGAAAAATGTGAATATTTTCAGAAAATAAGGAATAAATCCAGAAAATTAATGGAAATTCTTTGAAAATTTTCTGAAAAATGTAAATATTTTCAGAAAATAAGGAATAAATCCCAGAATTAAGGGAAAAATCCAGAAAAATCAAGAAAAAATCCCAGAATTAAGGGAAAAATCCAGAAAATCAAGGAAAATCCCAAAATTCAGGGAAAATTCCAGAAAATTAAGGAAATATCCCAAAATTAAGGGAAAATTCCTGGAAATTAAGGAAAAGTCCCAGAAATTCAGGGAAAATTCCAGAAAATCAAGGAAAAATCCCAGAATTTAGGGAAAATTCCATAAAATTAAGGAAAAATCCCAGAATTAAGGGAAAATTTCTGGAAATTAAGGAAAAATCCCAGAAATTCAGGGAAAATTCCAGAAAATTAAGGAAAAATCCCAGAATTCAGGGAAAATTTCTGGAAATTAAGATAAATTCCTAAATAATAGGGATAAAAGTAAATCGTTGTAAATGTGTAGGTCGCTCCACACTTTACGCAAAAGTGATACCCTGTAAGGGAATGAATGAACTTAACTTTTGCGAAACCTAGTCACTGTTTCCCAAAAGTTGGGGGGCAAATGATAGGGAAGAAAATAAGGTTTGGGTATGTAATTAATGTTGCATTAATCATATCAGAATTGGGCCAATTGCTAGGCCCATTTGAGAGGGCCCAAAACCCTGAATATTAATTAATTTCGTAATTAATTAGTAAGGGATAAGTCAACTGATAAGATGAGTCTTAATGGAGAAATAAATCCTTGTAGATTGGCCTCCAAGGAACCTGGTGGGATAAGGATTCAACTTCCTACCTCTTAGGACTCCAAAGCCCATTCTAATTCTGAGACTTGTCCACCAAGTCTCCAAACCCTAGTCCAATTCAAGGACTCCCAACATCTATATAAGGGGTCTCACCCCATCAATCAGAACTACATTTTTTGACTTGATCCTTAGCATTCAGCAAGGTACGTAGGCATCTTGTTAAGACAGATTGAGTCACGAAACACAAGAGTAGTCAAACCGAGCTTCGAAGCTCACGTTCCTTAGCATTAAATACAGCAATTAAGATACCTTAGTTTTTAATCCATAACAGAAGTATTTCGTGTTCTTATCCCCATATTGCAACCATAATTTTTTTGATCTCTGGAGCCAGTATATTTCTTTCTGATCAAGAATTAAATGGAGTTTTTGTTTGGCCTCTTGATGCATTTATAACGACTGTTCGTCCCTTCTACTCCGTAGTTGTTTCATCTCCAGCTTGCATTCTTTAATTTTCTTACTGAAGCACCCAGTTATTTCTCTCCCCCAAACTGCCAGTTTCTCTACGCATTGTTGAACTTTATGAGTAATATTAGCTGCTCTATCGTACTCCCATTTGTCCTTCACAATCTGGTAGCAAAGTGGCTTCGTCAGCCATGCATTCTCGAATCTGAAGCACTTCTTACCATTCCAGGTCTGTTTTACGATGGGCTCGAGACAAATGGGACTATGGTCCGAGGATGAACCTTCCTTCGTGTACAACTTTGCAAGAGGGAATATAGACAACCATGAACTGGAAACAACAACCCTGTCCAGTCTTATTTCAATCCAAGCAGCCGTATTCCTACCTCGTTCCCATGTAAATTGGTGGCCATTAAGAGGCAAGTCTTGCAGTGCTATGTCCTCCAGAACCCTGTTAAAGCCATCAATCAAATGTTGAGGATAAGCAACCCCACCTTTCTTATCTTATTGAGAATCTATATTATTCATGTCGCCAATAATACACCAAGGTAAGTTTGAATCACGTGCTAGATTTCGTAGTAAATCCAATGTTCTGCGTCTCATGTTTCTGTTGGGCCCCCGTAGAAACTAGCCAACCTCCAAGTTTGCATATTACTTAGTTGGAGCTCAACATCAATGTGATATTGAGACAAGCTGAGTAGATTAACTTGCTCATTTTCTCTCCACAGCAAGGCCAGGCCCCCGCTGCGTCCCAGGGGTTCAACAACAATCATCCCTTGAAACTTTAGACTCGACCTGATTCGTTCCATTTGATCTTTACTACTTAACGTCTCACAAAGAATAATAACAGAGGGTCTTTCTTAACTAACAGTAACAGCTCCTTTTAGGAACCGAATTTTTCGGGGCGACCCCAAGCCCTGGAAGTTAAAAGTACTCATGAGGAGTGGCGGGCCTGCACTGCAGCACCCGCCAAAAACAAGTTTTTTTGGTTCTCATTAATTTCAAATTGTGGGCTCATGATAATGTCCAAGTCCGTAGTACTACTCCCATTGGGCCCAACCTCATTATCCTTCCTTCTACGTTTTGGGTCGTTTATCACCAGGGCCTTATTTTCCAGCTCAGCAATTGTGGGTCCCTCTTTCAACGAATTATTATCCTGATCGATTGCTACTATATTTATATTTCTGTTAGGACTTGCAGATAGGATCCCTTGATTGACTCCGTTACTGGCTCCGGCTTCTTTTATGTTACTCATATCTGTTATTCCTGGATTCCCTCCTTGATAATTCAAATTAGCACCAATTTCGGTAACAACCTTGTCACCTCTGTCGGTCACTGTACTACTCACCGGAGCCGCCCCTCCCGTTCTAAGCCACTTACTTCCTATAGTATGATTTCGCCGATGAGGCTCAGCACGCATCCAAGAACCATAGGGTTTTTCGATCGGTTCCTCCGGTGTGTCAAATAACTTGGCGCAGAACTTGTCACTATGGCCTAGCAAACCACAGATAAAATAAAAAGTCGGGATCTCCTCATACTTAAAGTTGACCCAACACCAGTTTGCTGCGTTTTTCTTTAACTTCATCCTCCTCTTCAACGGATTATCAATCGAAATTATAACACGGACACACATATACTCCCTCCAAACCCCTATGAAATTTTTTGCATCTGATTCCACAAATGTACCAATGTAGTCTCCTATATCCCGTACCACCCGTTGTGACATAAATCCAGCCTCCATATCGTGCAGTTGTACTCATATATCTAATTTGTTGATGGGCAATGTTCTTGGGTTGTCTCCTTCTTTCAGCCTTGCAAATAACAAATGGAATCGTCCAAAAGTCCACGGACTTCCATCTATCACCCTCTTGATGTCTATTTCGTGGTAGAACTGGAACATGAATCTATTAGCCTCCAATTGTTTAACATACATCCCTTTGCCTGGTCGCCAAAGTGACGCCATCTTGTGCTGCATCGCCTGATAATCGATGAGTGACTCAATAAGAAACCGCCCAACAAGACACCACCTTGTATCCACTTCACCCAGGCCCCCTTCCTTTTCATCATAAGTTATACCTCCTTGTTCCTCCTCTTCCAAACTAATCATAGCGAAACCTTCCTCCATTTCCTGAAGACTGCTGCGAACCGTATCCATGGGATTTAAACTAGATGACTAGACAAACACTGAACTTAAAACTTTCTGAAACGATAAAGACCTCTCAACGAGAGAACAATACTACCATGTCAAAAGACAAGACTTTTTTTTTATTTAAGTCGTGTTAAGTTTGGTTTCTCTGAAACCAACTTATAGGTAAAAAAATCATTTTTCATAAAAAATATAAATCTTAGTTTATTCTTTATAACTATATATTTTAATCAGCCATATATCTATTTGATAACAAAATAATATTATGTTCTATTTTTTATTATCCATGTAAAACTTTGATAGACATATAAAATTATTACTTCTCTCTTTTTGCTAGGGACTTAGCGGTGTTGTTAGTTGTTACACTGAGGGGACTGATGGTTAGACTATTGAATGAATAAAGAGTCATGTATGTGGCGGGAAAGGGAACTTGGAATAGTTGTGATGCGTATGTATGTTTTTAACGTGCATGTAATTTGTGTTTTGTTTTTATGGAAATGGGTATTTTTTTTATGGAAGATGTGAAGATGAGAACCAACCAACTAAATTATCCTATGTTTTGCTTACAATAGTATAATATATATATATATATATACTGTTATATTAAAGACGAAAAATTAAAAGTTTGGTCGGTAGTCGGTCTAGTCAATGTAATTATCAGGTTTGATTTGTTTGTTTGGTATTCGTTGATTTATTAAATTAATCGTGTTGATTTATGCTGTTTGTGTTGATCTTGGATTGCAGTTATTACGACAGTTATAGAGAGATGAGAAAATCCTTGGGATTACCGGATCAACGGCTGCCTGTAGATTTTTGTTCAGATTCAGACGAGGACGAATTAGAGGACGATGATGAGATCTGGATGCAGGTATATATATATATATATATATATATATATATTTGATTTATCGAAAATCGAGGATTAATCGGAAGAATTAATACCTAGTACTCGTACTCATGTTTTTATAGATATACCGTACTAGGGTTTTGTATACACGTACGTCCAGTCATATGGGATAACATCTTCAGTTCACCGTCTCTGTTTCTTTTTAAGCTGTTGCTGGTAGGATCATTGTAAAAATTAGGGATATAAGCGATATTAGAATTCCCGAGTCCCATGTATATTGTCTTATGTAATCAATTATCCCCCACAACCTGCAGGTAGTACTTGTGTAATGTATACGTGTTTTAATCTAAAGAGAAAAAGCAGGGACACAGTTGTTGGGATTTAATTGGTATAGATATCTTTCCTACTCTCCACTAAGTTACTAACTAACATTAATATTATGTCCCTTCAGAAACAATGCAACTCCATGTTGGAGATCGTTGGAATAGTCTATCTAGGCGAAGTTAATGTAGAGCCTCGGAATCAGCTTGGCAGGATTTACATGGCATCTCCTGTTGGTATTCTTGACATATACAATGTAGGCCAAGTAGATGAGGAGGACACTAGGGAAACACTTCAACCCGGAGATGAATTTGATGTCAAGGACATCAAAGGCCCTATTCCTTTCCAAAATGATTGTAACAGCCTGGACATTGATCTCTTTCATGGCGCCTTCAAGGGTCACATATATGATGTTTTTGCTAATAAGCAATTTTACTCTAGAGATGATGCTTATTTACAGGAGGTAAAACTTGCTTCAACTGATGGCACAGGAGATATTGTTCTTCTCATGGGCTTTTATGCTCATGCCACTATAGCACGAGTGGAGGTTAGGTTAAAGACCTCCGTTGCAGTAAATGTTCATGGATGCATTTCCGCATCCAACACTGAATTGGACAAATGCAGGGCTACTAGCGTACTCTTTCTGAAACAGCAACAGAAACGAATAATTGTAGGAACTGATGGCCTGATTCCCTTGTCCAGATCCCTTGTAGCTGTTCCATTTGAGTCTGATTTATATCTGGACATCTCCTTGGTTGTTGATGGTCATACTCTCCAAGCCACTATGTCTTTTTCTGCTCGTAAAACCGGGGTTTTAACAAAGAATTTCAAAAATTTCTCAGCAACAGTCAACTGGGATGCATTGTATTATAACTCCAAGAAGGTGAATGAAGCTTAATATGATGGTCTTGGATTGAAGCCTTCCTGAATTTGAATCACCTTTGTATCAGCAATTATGATTAGTTTGTGTTTTTTTAATTATCGCGTTCTGCCTTTTTTCTGAAATGGAACTTTTCTACCTGAATCATGATGTATGTTGTAAGGAATCTTCCTTCAAAACTTAATTTATTATGATTATATGAAATGAAATGAAATGGGTCATTTTGACAAATATAACATTACTATCTGATTAGTCTAATAAAGCTCAAAATTTGTACTATAGAAGCATATCGTGAAAATTTTCATTTTTGTCCATAATTTCATACAATGTCATCATAACTGCATGATTGGTGTAATTAAACATCACTCACTTGTCTATAGTTGAACAAGGTTAGTTACTCAACTGAACTTGAGTTTTCTGATAAAAAAGGCATTAACAAACCTGATTAAGAAGTTCAATGTATGAGAAAACCTTGGACATTAATTTGTACTCCTGCAATCAGTATATAAAAAAAAAAAAAAATTATCAGTCCAAATGTCCAGTAGAAAATCTGAGATAGAGTGCAAGGAATCTGCTGCAAGAAACATCCAACATCGAAGATTCATTTGGGTGTGATGCACGTGGATAATCATCAAACGGGGGTCAATGTCTGACATGACATACCAATTTTCCGATCTATTTGATGGTGGTCAGACATAGACACTTAGCTTCGCATATTGAAGCCCCTCGTCGGGATCAAAAATTGTTTAGAGACGTGAATCAACCAAGCAAAACAAGAATATACACACATCAGAAGCACACAACTAGTTGTGCAACAAAACATGAATTCATTGTTGTTTTATACAGGGAATGAGAAGGAGATGCGATCACGATGATTCACAATGATTACATTGATGAAATCAAGGATGTAAACAACAATTTAGATCTAAAACGCATGCGCCAGAATAAGTTTTACAAACTTGAGATTTTAGACTCTGTCACATATACGGGAATTAATATTTCAGCAGCACTGCGTTCTGTTCTCTGGGTTCGAACTACATCCTCCGAAGATTTTGACGTAACGGAAAGTTTTTCTCAGCAGCTGGTACAGGGTTCTAATGTAATTGAATGCCCTTGGCAGCCAGGGGAAAATTGACTTAACAATTGCCATAGGATTCAGCCATGATTAGTAGAATAAGGGATGTCCATCCGGTAAATACTCGTGCACCCTTTCCCTTCCCTGTTTCTTGATCATACTGCTCCCAGAAATATCCGGTTTGCTGATAGTTCTTGACAATATTACTGAAGTTCAAATGAATTAAAGAAAAAGAACATTAAAAGAATAATTCAGAAACTATTATATGACACAGAAAATACATCATGCGGACAAAGATCATCCCAGCAGTACCTTACTAAATTGTCTCTCAAGTTATTGTAGATCTTCTCGGCCCTCTCCCTGTATGGTCCATTCTCTAATATCATTGAGAGAAAAGCATGTTAGATGTTGAGGAGAGATGCAAAAGTAAGATATAAATTTGTCAATCCTTCAAGAAAATGTCTTTTTCTTTTCAATCTTGGCTTCTACCTTTGGTGTAGTGGTGCAGTGAGGATAGAATCAAGTAGTTCATATTTATCCAAATTGAACCTCTCCAATAAGGCGCATCATTTTCGGTATTGTACTTCATGTACAACGAGCTGTGACAATAAAACATGATGTTAATTTTTTTGTTCTATGAAGTTCTAAATTAAGCATAATTGGCGGAAATTATGTTCGTTACCTTGTTTTCGCTAGCGAGCGAATTCCAAAGTCACTCCACAAGATTGCCTTGTCTGAGATGAGGTCGAGCTGTTTCTCTAAGATCCATGATTGCTGTCCATAGATATGCCGACATAAATCATGTGATATGATTATTAAATGATTAACATATTCCCTCTGTTCTACGACTGGTAGATAAAAAACAAGATAAAAGAAAAGCAGCGATCTCCAAAGCTTCATGCTACAAGTTGGGTTTTTTCTCTTTAGATTATGCCAGAAAAAGAATAGAGGTGCACCCCCGGAATAGCTATGAGATATGATTTATTAGAGTGAATTTTATGCAACTTACCGCAGGAACAATTTTCCAGATAAATGGAAAAAGGCTAACATAACCAATATGAGGAACAAATCTTAGTATTGGCTCCTCTAAAACTTCTCGAATAAGCTGTCTGCTCAAGATATTATTTGGTCCATCCACTAGTTTCCAAGACAAACGAACCTGAATGATATGTATATGAGAAATGGAATGGGTCATTGTGAAAAATATAGCATTACTATCTGATTAGTCTAATAAAGCTTACAATTCCTTGTACTATAGAAGCATATGGTAAAATTTTACAATTTTGTCCATAATTTCTTACAAATTATTATGAGAACTATCTGTGAAGTGTGAAGTTTGAACTGGTTCTTGTAATGAAGAGGGTTCTCTGTTTTTTGCATGTTTATGGACTTTCTCAGTTCACATTTTTAAGAGCGGCCCATCAGATTACAGAACTAAAAGTTAGTTTCTTGTTAACTGAGTAGCATGAAGTGCCGAAGTGTGTGCAAATGATTTCATTTTATCCATCATCTTTTCGGTTACACTATTTCAGCTTAGATGCATATGATTCCTGTATTAGGTTTAAAATTATATTTTCACCTTTATTTTGCCTTAGATGTGTCGCATGCAATGGGATGGTACCTTCAGGTCCCGAAGCAGTGTAATATGTAGCACTTTTTTAAGCTAAGCCAAGTAAAAGCATGCGTGGTCGTTTAGCAAAACAAACAAGCATGGTTGGTTTTTGTTTTCTGTTGTCTGGATAAAGAAGAACTTTCAATTTACTTGAAAGGCCAGATCAAAATAGGCAAAAACAGCAATATGCACAACATACCTTTTCTGTGTGATTTCCGAAATCGAAATAAGCTCCAAATGAATTGTCAAAGTGCATCTACAAATGTTACTAAAATGTCATATAACTGCGTGACTAGTGTAATTAAACATTACTCACTTTCTATTGTTGAACAAGGAAGGTAAGTTAACTGAAATTGCTTTTTCTGACAAAAAAGCATTAACAAACCTGATTAAGAAGTTCAAAGTCTGAGAAAACCTTAGACATTAATTTGTACTCCTGCAATCAGAATAAAAAATATCTTAGGTCCAAATGTCCAGTAGATGCCCCATATAGTAGACACTAAATATATATCGTACCTTGCCACGAACACTTTCTATTTTAAGAAAATCTGAGATAGAGTGCAAGGAATCTGCTGCAAGAAACATCCAACATCGAAGATCCACGTGACGTTCCTCATCATTTGGGTGTGATGCACGTGGATAATCATCAAAACCAGAGGTCAATGTCTGACATTTCATACCAATTTTCCGAATTATTTGATGATCAGACATATATACTTATCTTAGCACAAGAACCATGAAAAATTGCTACACGCTAAATTATATATTCCATGGATATAAATCCAGGGCAAAAGATCAATAAAATATATCAGTAGTAGGTTTCTGACAGCATCTGATAGCAAACGGTGTTACACAAAGTCAATGGATTTCTATTTCCACTAAAATTACGTATTGAGTACTTGAGGCATGTGATAGCAATCGACCCAAAAAAAGGAAGAACCAAAAAAAATCTACAAATACAAAGGCTAAAAAGTAGGACCTGTGGGTTTAGTTGACGGATGGTAGTATTATCTCTTCCATGCCAATAGTAGCTACTTTCATCCTTTCCTGCAAAAGAAAAAATTTATTGTAATAACCGATACTCGTGCAAAGGTTGAACATTAACAGTATAACCGGAATTCTTTGTAGATAAGTAATAACCGAGGGATGATTATCATGAGAAAATGAATTATTAAGAAGAAACAGGAATAAGGACGAAGATATGCAAATACCAGACTGTGTGGTGTTAAACCACTGAAACCATGCGTCAAGGCGAACAAAAGCTCTCTCCAAGAAAGATGAGATTTGTTTCTCTTCAACCTCACTAAACTTCTTCTTTTTCATGCTGCAAACTAGATCTGGATGATACAAAGTTGCATGGTTCAATCAAACCCCAAAACTAGAAAATTAACGCTATTGAGTTTTAGAAAGTAGAAGTGGTTATTTAGGCAACTAAAAGGTCGTGATAAACTTAATAGATGTAGTAAATCCCAATTCAGTGTTGCCAAGACTAGATTGATAAACTAATGCAAAATATAGGTATGTGGGTGGGTGACAGACTGACAGTGGGTTATTTAAACAACATAGTTTGTCCATTGTTGTAATAAAATGCTATTGTACAAATAGCAATGGGACTCTTTGGATTTCATGGATTTGATATATTAAATAATACTGACAGTAAATTCTCTATATGTTGTAATATGACATTACCGATCTCCTATTTTCTATTAATATTAACAAGTATTTTTTAATTAAATACTGCATGTAGCTCCGTTTGGCTCTTATTAAAGTACAGCTATTAAATTGCTAATTTACTAAGAAGCTCCACTCACTCTAAATATATCTTCATATGAATAGAACACAAAAATGACATGCACGTTAAATTCTACATAATGCAGTCACATAACACCAAAGGAAGTTATTTAGAAGGAATATCTTGTTTCAATAAATTGATTACCTTGCAAAACCATAAACAAAGCTGGTGGATTTCCATTATCTGGATGCTGAACTACAGCTTTTGCTGGTACTTTACTGCGGTTAGAGCAGAGAAATTATTGCAATTCATCAAGTGACTTATTTTAGACCATCAAACATAAAGAGCCATAAACTTGACACTTTTTAAAGAAAAAAGAGGACACGGAAAATATATAAAAAGAAAACCTTTCATTACCTCAAAGCTTCAGCACCTAAAATTTGCTCTCGTGGAATCCATCCATCAATGTTCATGAGATCTAACCAATGGCCAACAATATCCAAGCAGATAGAGATATCCCATTGTCTATTCATGTAAAGAAAGCAAGCAGTCACCTCGTAAATCAAACACTATCGCCATATCATGCAAAAATTTAAATTTCCCACCATTTTCCCTTAACAAGGCTATTATAGAATTCCAACTGTACAAACACGAGTTAAAGCAGCCTACTAACCGAATCACTAGTTGATGAAAACCTTCATCCCATAGGAATCCTCTAGGAAAGAAAGGACGACTTGGAACAGCTGTATACAACTCAGCTGGCCAATATAAGAGTACATCATCACCAAGCTTATGCTGCATGATATAATGGCACACTGTATGACTTTGTTAGATATTCAAAGAGATGACAACTATTGAAAATACTAGTTGCAAATTGCAATACGAATGAAAGAAAGGTCGAAAGTTTATATGAATAATGAAAAGACGAGGTTTTTTATTGTTTTTAATTAGTGGTGGACAGGAAGATTTTTATACATACTGGTGAAGACTCCTTTTATTTTATGCCTTAGTTTGATTCCAGCATCGTCTGGCTGTCTATACTATACACTAAGATGGTGTCCCCTCCTGATATTTTTCTGTCTTTCGGAAAAATCTAAAAGAAATGTACAGACGCAAACAGGTTTATCATGTCAGAGAGGCCAAGCAGGTAGCTTAACCTAACGACCTAGCATACACATGAAAGTTTATGCACGAGAAGAAGTATGACCCACAACTACAATTTACTCTTTAAAAAAAGAATAAGAAAGGATATTCGATAACATGGTTTATTGTTCACTTACTAGCATGCATGCAGCTGTAAAAATCAGGAGACATGTGTACTATATAAACAAGGTACATATATTAGAGACTTACATTAGTGGTAGTTGGCAAGGAAATTTTTGACTGGCCGTAAAAGTATCCAATACCCCCTATCAAATTTCCAATCGCAGCTTTACCCACTTCCATCGATTTGTACTCAAGCTGAAAATTCCGTATTCAGGTTACATAGCCTCAAAAATTATGCACAGTAAAGAACTGCGTTATTTTATACCAATATTAGAAGACATATTTGCTATAATACCTTTTCAGATGTGCCAAAAAACCTTTTAAATTTGCCATCCAACTCATTTTGCTTCTCGTTAAGTTTACTTGTCAAAAGTGTACCTTTACGTAACACAAAATTTGGCAACTATGAGAGTGAAAAAGTATTGTTATAAGTTGTAACACGGATAAATCTGTATTAATTAGAATAAAAAGATATGTAGGCAGCATCTCAACTAAAAGAAATTAGTTTGGCACTGATAAATCTAACTGATATATAGGCTCCCCCTTTCCATCAAACAAATGTAACGGCACTGTGAGAATATATTTTTGTAACTGTTACTACCATTATGTACGCATGCACTCCTCACATATTTAAATACCTAAAATTTTAACATTTTTATGATTCTATCTGAGATCAGATACTACCAAACCCCATTGGAAAGAGCAGTTATTTTCCTTGGGATCGAAAACTTGCATATAGTGTAACTGTGCACCATTTAATCCACCAGCTTCTTTCTGATCACCTTCCTCCTCAACCTCATCACATTGTTGTAAGGTCTCTCTCTTTGTTTTAGATGGTATACCCGATGCATAAGCTTACCCAACAATATTACACTTCATAAGGAACAGTAGAAGTTCCAACATGAAGTAGCCCGGGTCTTGGTGCTACAATGAAGAACTTAAATTTATTAATTGCAACTACAGTTAACAAGATAACTACAAGTGAAACCTACCCTCTATCCTTTATTAATTCTCATCTCTGAGACAAAGATTTCCTTTCTTCAAATAAGAGATTCAAATTATGCCCAGGTCACCAGCCTAAATTTGACAATTGACTATCACGATAACACCATTTAGCTCTTAATTCACTCACTGGTGTGAATGCAATTCATTCCATTACTTCTTCATGTAACATTTATTTTCTTTACCCAGTTAAAAATCAATTGCACAGGTTTTAGATGTGTTTTGACTTGACTTGTCCTCTATTAGGTAAAAATATTATACTGGTATACTACATATCAACACCACTTGCAGAAGTAATAAACCAAGATAAACAGGCTTTTATCCACCTGTGAGGCTGCTGACACGGTCTTTGACTCGTGAACTGTCAGAACCAGTTCCAGATACGAAGGCAACGTCAACTACAAATGGAACCTTCGAGGACATCTGCATATACACATGGAAGTGTGCATGAGAAAGGTTGAAGATTAGTTATATACATAGTATATGCACACATATTTCAAATGAAGTATTGCATATTGGAGGACAGAATAATATATGCTTGATCAAATACCTGAAAAACTAGTATATTTGGAGAAGCATCAGATGTGTCGGTAAGCTGCAGATTATTATGTTCTCTTGCCTGTCGAGTACGTGTAGAATAAAACATTAAAGCATCATTAAGGATCTTCCTTATGAGTCAATAATGAAAAGTATATAAAGGATTATGAGAACACTGAATAAATAACAAATTTATAGATGAGACGAATTGATGACAAAAAGTTTTACACACGTGGGCTGCAACATTTTCCTGAACCAGATTGGATAACTTATAAATGTCAGGCGTCTTGAAACCAGCATAATGAACTTCTAGATCATCCTGCAAAATTATTCTAAAGTGAGGAATCTAAAAGTAGGAGACCATATTTAACTATATGTCATGCAGTAATGAATCTCAAGATATTATATGTTCTCTCTTTTAAGCATGTAGACGTTTTCCTGTCCGCTTGGGAGGATTTTAAGCATTTTAGCATTTGAACTCACTGGATTCAGTGTCCAAAACATCCAGAATCCTCATGGAACCTACTGAATTGCGTGTCCATAACATTCAGGAACCTCTTGGAACCTACCAGATTTAAATCATAAAAAGAAATTTATAAGACTGCCTTTGATAACATTCCTGTTTAATAACATACCTTTGAATTTAAGTGAAGCTCCCAATTTCCAACATCTGATCGTGAGCCTGATGCCAGAACAGAATCATTATGATCGCCCATGACTCCCTTACCCAAACTTAGAGCATTTTCTCCTTCATCAGCTATATAAAAAAAAAGGTGCGCTTTTCCCTCCTCTTTAGAACTGGGTATGAACAGTTGATCAGTATTTCAAGTTTCTGATATATTGTAAATCAGTAGGAAACCATGCAAGTCATTTTATGAAGTGAATCGTTGTGGCATATCTTGGTTGCATAAACACATTATATCCTTTATTTTTGGCAAACTCTTCAAATCCAAAAATAAAGTATAAGAAAAAGTTAAAAATTACTGATGTTCATATAATAAATCACACTTCAGTATCATCACATGCACCTTATTCTAGCACAATTCTAGTGCATTCATCAGTTTTAACACAAAGTCGAGTATTTTTTTTTTTTTTGCATCATACAATTTAGTGTAATTTATTCATTTTTTCATTATGCAAAGCCAGGCTCTAACGTTTAGGTCATGAGAGAACCAGAAAGTAGAATGCCTTTGGCAAATTACAGATATAGAAAAGAAAATAAAGAGGCAAAAAGATGTTTACTTCTCCATTTCTACATCACTTCGAACAACCCAGTCTCCTCCATAGCCACTATAGTCCCCCTTGGATTTTAAAAATTTTACTACCAAGGTCAAATCTTGATCAACCAGATCTTGATGTCCATAATCCCGACCATTATGATGTGTCCAACCATATTTTTTTAAATCATCAGAATCTTGGCAAACATGCCGTATAAAGTACGTCCCCTCCTTATAAATGATCCACATCATGCCAGCAACCAGAGATTGTGGAACCCTACCAAGAAGATATATACATATATCTCTTTATTAAAAAAAAACAAGATATATATATATATATATCTATGATCACAGATGCCTGTACAGGAATGCATAAATAAATTTAAGTTAAAGTATATAATGAAGGAGATACTGTATTCCCTCCATCGGTAGTGAGCATGATAGTGTACTATTTCCAAATTCTTTCATTCAAAGCTAACCCAAAGAGTAAAATGTATAGACATGAAACTCTTAAATAGACTACTTGGACTATGAGAATGCTGTAGCATGAAGAAGATTTAAAGACAACACAAATTATACAAAAAAACATTTACAAGAATATTATAGTAAAAAAATTGAAGCAGTACAAAGTTGCAAGTGTCCGCAGTAAACAGCTTCCTTTTATTAAAATTAATCACCTTGAAATTCGACCTAATGCCCAAAGCTTAGAATAAACTTATTTCTAAATTCGGAAAAGGATTCAATCATAGGAAGCCTATAAACTAAAGGGGCGAGAATTGATAAGGAAAAACACAAAATCTAGAGCTCGCAAAGCTTTTAAAAAAATAAACAAAACAAAAAGACTACTCATCTAACCGACTTATTTATACCGAATAAAAACAAGGAATATACTTGATGGAAACATATCTAATCCAGCATTAATATAAATCTAAACAACTCATTTGCTATCAATAGTCATTTCCGAACTCATCTTTACAAGACAAAATAAAATCAAGCACATCAATAGACCACTTAATACATGGAAAAATAACTTACTACGATAAAATTTCTACATATCAAAAAGCCTCACGACCGGAGAATTTCATTAATTTACCGATATTATCAATAAAACTAGTTCAAAATATCATTCCATCTATCACATAGGAACCAATAATAAAGTACTAATTCATCGAGATTAAACCGAAATTTACTAGCAATACAACAATGCAGCTGAATTAGCAGCAATACCTAGCCCGAACACCGAGATAAACCTGCGGTCGATAAGTCCCCCAATACAAACTCTCCTTGTGCTCACCTTGAAACTACACAACACAAATTGCAACAAACTCATAACTAACCAAGTCAATTCATAACAAACTAAGTCAATTTATAACTAACTTAGTCAACGGATAATTTCACACACTGAAAACACACACACAAGTTAAAATTTACCATAGGAAGATCTATGAGCTTTGGAGAAGGGAACGGCGTGATAACTCTCTCCATCGGATCTTTTTCGGTAGATTTAAGATGGATGAAAATTAGTGCGAGAATTATAAATACGAGTAAGGCTTTGCCATTATTATTTACTAATATTATGGTAATTAAATTATTTGTATTATTTGAGTTTCGAACAGTGTGAGGTTCGTTGCCGGAGGAGTTGACTCCGTTACTTGAACTCGAAGTCTTGCGTCTCATTTTTAGTTCAGTTCAGTTGCCAAAATTAAATTGCATAGAAAGTCAAAGAAGAAGATGGGCCGTGGCCCATTTCTGATCCATTAGAACATCTGCTTTATTCATTTTTCATATCTTCAAGGCCCAATTTCACTGTTATCCAGATTTCAATGTATTTATTCTCTCTATCTCAAATTAGTTGTTTTTTTAATTTTTTGCCGCAAAATTATAATAGTTGGACAAATCATTTTTAACTTTTTCTTTTGAATAAAAAATTAAAATCTTAGCTCAAGTGTTCCGTCGTCCTCCTCCTTATTCAACCCTCACTCACTCAGAAATTATTTTAAAACAGATACCCATTTATAAGGCTGCATATCGTATTTGTCAAAAAAAAATTTGAAACCCGACTTTTTACCAAAAAAAACACTTTAAAAAAGTTAATGAAACTATCATTTTTACATAATTTATTTTTAACTAATTTGGAACGTACTCCCTTCGTCCCAATTTATCTGTTTTATTTAACTTTTAATGGTCAAATTGACCCAAAATAAAAACTCTTTTTTTCATTATTTTGAAAAACTCCTTTTTAATTAAAAAATTATATCATTAGTAATGAAAACTCATTTTTTCTTAAATATAATTTCTAATGATATATTTTTTATAAATATTTTCGATAATGTCCTGTGAAATTTCGGTCAAAATAAGTTGAATAGATAAATTGGAACGGTTGAGCACAAAATAGTAAAACTGGACTCAAGTCAACCATTGCCGCTGAGTGTTTGTTACTCCCACTATTTTCTTTTATACGTCGTTTGACTTTGTTACACATAATTCTAAGTATTTTGACCGTATAGATAAAATAATATTTTAAAAATTTTCTTTTTCTAAATTAAAGTTTTAGTTATATGTTTTATTCATAAAAAAAAATTAAAAATTATTATTCTAACTATACTGTCAAGGTGCACAAAATATGATAAAAACAGAGGGAGTATCAACTTATCGCTTTTAGTTTGCCTTGCCCGTCGGTATGTAATCCTTCGTGCTGCAGCATCACCGTGTCGACCTTGCTTATAATGTAAACACAATCAGACCACACAAAAACACTATAATAATTATAATGCATTCAATACAAGTATATATAAGAACACTAGGCAATAGCTCACTTCATATAAAACACATTGTTCATCCAACATGGACTCAACATTATCAGAGGAAAAAGATCCAAGAGAAAGGAGCTTCCGCAACGAGGATTACAACATCAGAAGAGTGTTCTTAAGGAGCTACCCGCTTCAATGGGGAGGCGACGACGACGAGGAACGTAAAAACGAGGAAAGTGAAAGTGAAAGTAGTAGTCGTGTGCGAATTAGCAGAGCAGGTAAAGTAAAGAAGATGATTCTAGCAGTTGTTCGTTGCGGAGAAGATAGAAATTTGGTGCTCAGTAGGTTTAAGGACAAGATCAATTTTTATCTTGTAGCTTGTTTTCGTGTCAGTTTTAAAACCTCTACTCCTCTCATTTCTCGTTGATTTCAGAACTACAGATCATCAGATGCTTCATGCATGTACTGTTATTATCGTGTTTTTTCAAGTGTGTTACAAAGAATGTTCAGTTTTTGTAAAGAATACAAAGTTTCTGACACAATTATGTATTCTATAAGATCCTGTTGTGGCCTTCCACCTTAAAGTTACAGAGAGAATGAGCGACTGACTACTTAACATGATATATGAGCTCATTTTAGGGAGAGACTCACACGTTAAAGTTTTAGAGTGACTGATTACTTAACAAATGTCAGTAATGATATCAAATACTTCAATTCAAAAGAAGAAAATTTTAAGAAATATATTCAAGCACATTGAGCTATGAGTACTTAGAAAAAATCTACAGGTCCTTGTCGAGAAAAATGTAAATGTAATATGTGATATCAAGAGATTATCTTGGTTCAGACAATTCATCGGCTCGAAGGTTGTAAGTGGAATCAGCAATGGTCCAGGGAGTGAATGGATTGTGTGTGTTATTGGACTCTTGACGGAACATCTCCTCCTGCCATTTTTCCCACCTCTCAGCCAAGCCATTACCTTCAAGCATTTTAACAACTTCCGACATTTTGGGGCGTTGGTCTGGTGAATCTTGTGTGCAGAGCAATGCTACCTGAATCAACTCTTCCACCTGCTCAGCTACATAGTTACTCTGCAGATTTGCATCAACCAAAGATTGCAGCTTCTTGTTTATTAGAAGCCCTTTTACCTGAGATATGAGGGTGAATTAACAGGAATTAATAGATTCTTCATAGGTCAGCTCTGGAAATAAATAGAACTCACTTGCATAACAGAGAGTCTTTGTTAGAATAATATAAGATCCTGTAAAGGGTAATTCTCTGACACCTTGAGGTTTTAGAGTAACTAGTTTCTTGACAGTCTTAAAAATAAAAAAATCAACCACAGAACTCACCAGCGTTGTCTACTAAAACGATGTTGTATTAGAGCCAAATAATGTATATAAACTAAAATTGAACAAAAAGGGCTGGTTAATGCTTACCCAACCAAGCAACATCACGTCATCATCATTGGCAAGGCGAGCAAGATCAAAAGCCCTTCGACCAGTAATGAGCTCCAGAAGCATGATCCCGTAGCCAAAACAATCAGTCTTTTCTGAAGACTTCCCTGTGGATAGATACTCGGGTGCTATGTGTCCGATAGTTCCACGTACAGCAGTGGTAACATGAGTATCCTTGTTGTCCATGAGTTTAGCGAGCCCAAAGTCCCCCACAACTGCTTCAAACTCTTCATCTAATAATATATTTGCAGCTTTGACATCACGGTGAATGATCTTAGGATTACAGTGATCATGCAGATAAGCAAGTCCCCTTGCAGATCCAAGGGCGATTCTCTGCCTTGTTGGCCAATCCACTGGAGGCTGTGACTCACTTCTCTCTGTTGTAATGCATCAATAAGCTCATTAAAATGCCACTATGGAACATGTCT
Source organism: Apium graveolens (assembly GCF_009905375.1). Lineage (NCBI taxonomy): Eukaryota > Viridiplantae > Streptophyta > Magnoliopsida > Apiales > Apiaceae > Apium > Apium graveolens. The sequence continues at coordinate 266,058,174 of NC_133654.1, read as the reverse complement.
TTAAGGTAAAAAATCAGTCTTAGTTATTCTTTTCTTCTATTAAAACATAAGATTTTAATGGACAGGCTCACAGGCATCTTTTAAATATAGAAAACAATGTTATTAATTTCAAAAATTGAAGATGTTTGAGGAGCAGTACCTCTTAAGCACGACGCAACACTTCCATTAGACATATATGGATAAACAAGCAAGCGCTCAGTTGGAGTCATACAAAAGCCTCGCAACTGAAGTAGATTTCGGTGAACAGCCATGCTGATCATCTCAATTTCTGTTTGAAACTGCAATTCCCCTCCTTGTGTCCGTTCCTCTTTGAGTCTTTTTACAGCCACTAGCGTTCCATCAGCCAAGCGACCTTTGTAAACCTTGCCAAAACCACCTCTGCCTAAAATGTTTTTGTTACTAAAATTATCTGTTGCAACTTGCAGTTCACGAAGAGGAAACCGCTTAAGTTGCCCTAGATGAACTTCTGTGTCTTCTTCAGCTGCAACAGCAAAAAGTGTGTGAAATATTATGCTTTAAAACACTATAATGATCAGCTTAAGCTAATTTCAGATACACAAACCTGGTACATTAAAAAATTGATCACGTCTCTTCGTTTTTGACCACCAAGCAAGCACAATTAAAGAACCAGCAAAGAGCAGCACAACACCACCAGCAACTCCACCGGCAATAGCTCCAATTCCAATGTTGACACCTGAAATGACATAGCCAATCAAAAAGGCTGAAATGACATATGAAAGAGTAATCTTTTGTAATTCTCAACTCATTTCATGCCTCAACATTGGGACAATGGATCCTTGTTAGAATGTAAGTGTTCCCAAGTGAATGAATATAAACTTAGTGTGCTGGCAGGGGAATAAACCTCAAGGGGTAGGAAAAGTTGCAGAACATTGAGGAATACCTAAAGATTGCTAGGTAAAAAAAGTATTTACTATGTCAGACAAGTCATCAGCACACGAGAACTTTTAGGAAACACAGAGGAAAATTATTACAATTAAAGGGAGAAGATTTTGGAACGCAACATTCTAGTTAGCAGTCGATGTCAATATTAATGAAAGACAATATTCAGACCTTGTGGAGATGATGGTGGAAGTAAAGATGGTGGAGAAACTGGAGGACTGATGAGATCGTTACCGTCAAAACTGAAAGCCAAAAAGGTTCAATTAGCATAATGCTTTATAATGATCATAATACACTACTAGCAGAAAGTTTAACTAGGGATGTGCCTGATGGGAGTAAAAAGGCTGAAGGATCCATTGACTGGAATTGGACCGGTTAGATGATTGTGCGAAAGATCACTGCATTTCACAGGACAAGATGGTAGCATATCATTAAACTCTTGTCATGATTTCATGTTATTCATATTGACCAAAAGATCAATTGGAACTTACAGGAGTTTCAGTGACAATATTGTAGTCAGAGAATAAGGTATAGATCCTGTTAAAGTGTTGTTGTTCAGTCTTCTATCCTTGCAAAGTAGGGAAACAGATCAGCCACATTTATGCCTCGTATATCATTGCAATAGTATCTAACATAAATTACTCATGACAGATCTTATTGATTCTATTTACAATAGAACTGTTGATGACAAAGGAAAAGTTCTTGTTGCCATTTATAGTAAGGTTCGATTTCCATTGATTTTTATAATAAATTTAGAATGCTTTGCAGGGGAATCATGAACCTCAAGGGGTAAGATAAGTAAATATTCAGTTTCCATTGAATCTTAGGTAGCCCAAGACATAACAAATGAACTATAAGATGATCACTTGTTACAAAAAGTAGCTTAAAATTGTTATCATAACAAGACTTAGATGTTGTAAGATGTTTAGAGTGTACAGGAATTGTAGCTTCTGAAGCTTCTTCAACGTGTCTGGAATCGAACCATTCAATTTGTTCTGGTAAAGATCCAAGCTGATCAAGTTTGTTAAGTTCCCCAACTCATCAGGAATTCTTCCACTTATGTTACCATAAAGTTCCCTGTCACAGAAGAAGCCACCCAAAACATGTCAGCAAGCATATTAAACAGACTGCATGCTGTAAAAGAACTTATCAATAAAGAGAATGATCACAAATCAAATATTAATGCTATAAATTTACCCTAGAGGGCACTCAATTAATTTGCAGATGAAGTGTATGGCTTACAAGTATTGCAAATTCGAAAGCTGACCAAGCTGTGGAACCAGTACACCGGATAGGTCTGCATTTCCAAGATCGCTGGAATAGACAAAAGCAACACTTATGTTGCTGTCACAATGTGCAGCGGATATCCAAAAAATTGCAAAAACACAATAGCAAGCTACTCAAAAGAGTGGTTATGTATCTTACACTCTTGTTACTCCTTTCTCACCGTTGCAAGTAACATGAAACCAAGTACAAGGATCCGCAATTGCATCCCAACTTTGCAGAACATTGTTAGGATCGACTAATTTATCCTTTAGTTCATTCAAAACATCGCCTGTCTTACAGAAAAGAATCAAGTCATCTAAGTGTTAAAACTCTGGAACATTCTGCAACAAGACAGTAAGAGATCATAAACATGTCTTCAAGTAAGTGATTTTGTTTCCCTAGTAGATATTTATCGACTCTGAACGTCTATCAACTGATTACATTTGTACACAAAGTCAATTCAACCCAAGTTTGTCATAATTGTGTTTTTCTAACCATAATAAAAATACAGCAGAGAATTTCTCTCAAACAAAAGGATAAGCATAAAAGTTGCAGAACATTCGACGTTGCCTCTTAAACGCAGAAAATTATTCCTAAACACACTGCTAACACCGCGTCAAGTCTAGAATCAGTCTGGCCTTAGGTTCTCTACTTAAACAGTCTTGGATTTACAAAAAGGTATTTTCAAAATTGTAGCTCAGTTACCTTCAGCAGTGGCAGAAACAACTGAGAACTGATCAAGCAGCAGAATGAAGCAGAAAACAGAACAAATCAACAAAAGCAGCCGATCAATCACCATTCAGCTGATCAATATACACATCATCTGCTCATTATGATTGCAGGTCGTTGCATTCTGCATGTAGTCAATGGTCCTTCCTTTGTGAGTTTAATAGTATTTGTATTACTTTAGATTCTGCATTTTCTATGATACAGCATGACTTTTCTTCAGATATTTTAGGCCACAACAAATAAACACATATGAATTTCAACTTTTATAATTTTTAATATCATTGTGTAGATAAACAAGCAAAATTATTGTTTTTATTAAAATTTATTTGTAATAAAACTGCTCAAACTGAAAATTCTTGTACAAACACAATGCACAATCACATGCAAGCAAAATCAAGTTTTTTACTTTTGCAATTTCTAAAAAAATGTTATTACTACAGTTAGTTCTTTTACTTGATTCTTAGCAATGTATATGTTAAACTTGAATATTTTTCGAAACTAAAAATATAGGGAAAGTACTTGTATCTCGTCATCCTAAATTTTGGATTCGATCGACATGAAACTGCTTAATAGCTTATTCAAAAAAGAAAAAAAAAACTGAAAATAAAAATGAAGGATAACAACATATCATGTCCAAAATGGAGAGGGAAAAATAAACAAACCAGGACCAGTGAAACTCAACTCACCAACGTTGTAAATGATAAGTCCAACAACACAAACCCACTTAAACCCAGTTCGATCTAATCCTTAATCGGAAGTGGATATATAATGGTGGCATGTCTCACATGTTTTCCAGAATCGTTACCTAGACAAAACACAAACTTAATCAACTCTCCTATAATCTTTAGTTCTGATGATGCTATTTCTTTAATTCACACATGTCAAGACTTTAAACACTTGAAACAGATTCATGGCAAGTTAATCTACACTGGTCTATCTCAAGACCAGGGAGTTGTGACTAATTTGCTGCGTTATTGCTCGTCTTATGGGAAAATGGAGTATGCACGCCATGTGTTTGATAAAATGTCTAGCAGACCGATGACCTTTATGTGGAATGTTATGATTAGGGGGTTTTCTGTAAATGGTAGGGGTAATGAGGCTGTCGGGTTTTATAATCGAATGGTGAGGGAAGGAGTGGAATTTGATAAGTTTACGTTTCCGTTTGTTGTGAAGGCGTGTGAGGGGTTGGAGAAAGGGAAAGAAGTGCATATGATGGCGGTGAAATGTGGGTTTGATCGAGATTTGTATTTTCAGAATTGTTTGATGGATTTTTATTTTAAGTTCGGTGAGGTTTGTTATGGGAGGAAGGTTTTTGATAAGATGCGGGTGAGGAATGTGGTGTCGTGGACTACTGTGATTGCGGGGTATGTGGTTTGTAAGGAATTGGATGTGGCTAGGGGTTTGTTTGAGGAAATGCCGGTAAGGAATGTGGTTTCGTGGACGGTGATTATTGATGGGTGTGCGAGGAATGGGAGGCCGCAAGAGGCGTTTGATTTGTTTTGGAGAATGCAGTTAGAGAATGTGAAGCCGAATGAATTTACGTTGGTTAGTTTGTTGATAGCGTGTACGGAGTTGGGGAGCTTGAAGTTGGGTACTTGGGTTCATGAATTTGCTTTGAAGTGTGGTTTTAAAGTTGGAACTTATCTTGGCACTGCTCTTATAGACATGTATAGCAAATGTGGTAGTTTGGAGGATGCAAAAAAGGTGTTTAATGAAATGGAAATGAAAAGCTTAGCAACATGGAATTCGATGATTACTAGTTTGGGCGTCCATGGATGTGGAGAGGAAGCCCTTTCCTTGTTTACAGATATGGAGATGGCTAATGTACATCCGGATGCAATCACTTTCGTAGGTGTTTTAAGTGCATGTATAAATTTAAATGATGTAGAAACCGGTGGGAAGCTATTCGATTATATGAAGGAGCGTTATGGTATAAAACCCATTCAAGAACATTACTCTTGCATGCTTGAGTTACATAACCGTGAAAGCATGATAGAAGAAGCATATATGATTGAGTAATGCCGTGTATAGCTAATTATTTTATCACTATTGGATGCTTTCGGATGACCTTTCTCACAAGAGAATAGATACCACCAGATTTACTAGATGTGAATATCAAACAGTTTGACACCTGATAAAAACAATCAGCTTTTGAAGTACATGATGGCAGTGGACAATTCATTACTCCGGCAGGTATCTTATTGCTGATGTTTGTTGAGGCTTGTAAATCTGCAGTCAAATCATATAAAATTACAGCAAATTCTTTTAATGAACTTTCAAGTACCTGACGTGTTTTAATTAAGTACATCTATTGTAGATGTTGCATCTGTTTATACAGTAGACTTCGTCCCATTTTCTCATTATATGTAACACTGAACTATGAGTCAAAAGGATTTGCAATTTGTTTTTTAACTTATATATGAGAAGATGTCTTCATCTTTTTTTCTATTTCCTTTAATAGACTTACAGACCTAGCTCTGTCATGGCTTGTGAGCTACAAGCCATTAGTTTAAAAGAGAAAAGACGGGACTTTATAGATAAAGATATAGTGGAAACCTAGGATGAGACTTACCGACTTGCTAAAGTAATATATCAATTTGTCAGTTGGGATTTATGTAACACAGCAACACACTATCTAATGAGGAACTGAGTAATGAGAACATCTCTTCTAGGACCTCGATTATTTGCACATGGAGGTCGACATCGGGAATGCCCGTAATGGTAGCTTCATCGAAATGCTTGTTGATGCAGAAGTCCTTACTCATTTGGTCCGACCCTTTTCGCACCTTGTTGCAGCCTTTAACTTATACAGGCCAAATGTTTATTATATCATATTTTATTATCGGTACGTAAAAGTATGCAAGTAATAATGTGTAAACTCTTATAGTAATCAGTATTGCATTTAGAATTGTTTTCTCTCTTCTGTGGTAACCTGTAACCCCGCCGCTGCATATGTAGAAAAAGAGGGAGCACAGAAGGAAGAACAACCGTTTTACTTAGACATACAAGTATATTAGTAATAATGTGTATACTCTATTTTAGTAAGGATTCTTGCCTTAAGAACTATTTTATTTATGTAGATGGTGTATATTAATCTGTCATTAGTTGCTCTTTTCTTTCCATTGGACTATGGAGACTATTATTCTTCTCAAAAGTTTAGATAACTGAAAAACAATTGACTTGTAGAAGAGTAGATACTTGACATGTATAATTGTTGAAAAGATACCCGGAACATGTTGAAGTTTAAGAGTTATTATTGGGGAAGGTAATGTTGTGACTTGTGAAGTTAGTTTGTGTAGAAAACGCTATTAATATTACCTTATAAAACAGTTACAGGGACACAAGAAAAGCATATTATTTGGCTTCACTCCTTTAACTTGCATGTTACTTTAATGGCTACTGTAAGTTTGTTATATGCTTAGTCTTCACCGTTGGCTTATTATTTTACTTTTTCTGACCCGAAAAGTTCACATTTTCTCCTTAAAGATGTCATCTGAGGTATTACAAATGTACAATTACACATCATATAAGAATAATCTTCCTTCTTTTTCTTCACTCTTTTATCATTCACATAAACAAGAAAAGCATCTAGCTTACTGCGTGAAATGGATTCTCCCATATCATTTTTCTTCTAACACTATAAATATTGGACCTGTCCACCTCATACTTTGTATTTTCGCTCTCTAGATTTGCTCATAGTTGCAACAATAAATTTAGCTGTTTAGTTCTATAATTGTTCATCACTGTCAACATTCAGGTAAGCAGCTTCATTCATGTATGTTGGTATACTCGTTGCAAGTAGTTTGTTAGTTATTAATGTATTATATGTTAATGCCGAGTCTCCTATATTTAATTGAAAAATTCTGTTTTCAGCCACTAATATTCTCTGCTGCTGGTTATTAGTTGGAGTTCTTGATTTAAATAACTGAAAAAAGACGAGTGTTATTGTTATACTTATTTACTTTTTCAGTTTTTTTCCCTTGAAAATGATCATTTAATTAAAAAATTAATAATAATATTTGACATCTGCATAACTCATAAGCAGTGACGATTTGCCTTTAATATGTACAGTAGCAAATGGCAATGGAATATATCAAACGATTTCTTCAATTTCTTAAATGCATATTGCAACAAAGAGGCATTACTTTCAGAAGAAAAAGGTACAGTGCGGAGCTTGAAGCAATGAATGAACATCCAATGAAGGCATTTGGATGGGCAAGCAGAGATCAAGCTGGTATTCTTTCTCCATTCAAGTTCTCCAGAAGGGCTACGGGCATTAAAGACGTGACTTTCAAGGTCTTGTATTGCGGAATCTGTCATACAGATCTTCATATGGTAAAAAATGAGTGGGGATCATCCAAATATCCTCTTGTTCCTGGTCATGAGGTTGTTGGGATAGTAACAAAAGTTGGTAAAAAGGTTCAGAAATGTAAGGTTGGGGACAAAGTAGGCGTTGGATGTATGGTTGGATCATGTAGAACATGTGCTGATTGTAAGAACAATCTTGAGAATTACTGTTCTAAAATGATTCTCACTTATGGCTCAACATATTTGGATGGATCCACCACTTATGGAGGTTACTCTGATATTATGGTTGTAGACGAGCACTTTGTGATTCGCTGGCCTGACAGTCTGCCTCTTGATTGTGGTGCTCCTCTTTTATGTGCAGGTATCACAACTTACAGCCCTTTGAAATATTTTGGACTTAATAAGCCTGGAATGCATATTGGTGTTGTGGGTTTGGGCGGTTTAGGCCATGTAGCTGTGAAATTTGCAAAGGCTTTTGGCGCCAAAGTGACGGTGATCAGTACCTCGCCCAGCAAACAGAAAGAAGCCATTGAGAATTTGGGTGCTGATTCATTTTTAGTTAGTCGTAACGGGGAACAAATGCAGGCGGCCAAGGGGACAATGGATGGGATTCTTGATACTGTTTCTGCTGTACATCCATTATTGCCATTGCTTGAGCTGTTGAAGAATCATGGGAAGCTTGTATTAGTTGGGGTACCTGCTACACCTCTTGAGTTACCGGTATATCCTCTGATCTCGGGAAGGAAGATAGTGGCTGGGAGTGGTATCGGGGGCTTAAAGGAGACACAGGAAATGATTGACTTTGCAGCAAAGCACAAGATAACTGCTGAAGTTGAGGTTATTTCTATGGATTATGTGAATACAGCAATGGAGCGGCTGGTGAAAGGTGATGTTAAGTATCGTTTTGTCATTGATGTTGGGAACACTTTGAAAGCAAACAGTTCAGATTCCTGATTTTTCTTTTCAGTTGGCTATAAAATGCGCCTAGTTGGTGTCTTAATTCTGTAGTATAAGTATTCAAAAAATAAAACATCTGTGAAATGTTCTGTTTCTGGTGGTGACTGGTGAGCTATCCATGTCTATGTAGTAACCTTGAACTATTATTGTAAGTAAATGAATAAAATTTCTATGTAAGCTATACAATTTACAATCTACACTACTTCTAGTTTCTCTACAGAATTGTGGTCTTGGTGTTAATCTGGAATTTTTAAATACTCCAGATATAATTATATTATTGTGCTCATGCTGCATGTTAAGATGTTAGAGATATACCTCTAGATAAGAATTTGATATGTTAACAATTCTATTTTTGAAGAAATACTACAATAAATACTACAAAGTTTAGGACAGAGTTGGCGTTGGAAGTATAGTTATATCTTGTAGCACTTAATGGTGGTTACTCTGATACTACTGTTATCGACAAGCACTTTGTGATTCACTGGCCTGACAGTTAGCATATTGATAGTGGCGCTGGCGCTCCTCTTCTATGTGATAATATCACAACTAACAGCGCCTTGAAATATTTTGGACAATAAGCCTGGAATGCATGTTGGTGTAGTGCATTTAGGTAGTTTAGGCCATGTAGCTCTGAAATTCGCAGAGGCTTTTGGCGCTAAAGTGATAGTATCCATACCTCCCCAGCAAACAGAAAGAAGCCTATGAGAATCTGGGTGCTGATTCATCGATGTTAAGTATCGTTTTGTGATTGAAGTTGGGAACACTTTGAAAGCAAACAGTTCAGATTCCGAGTAATGTCTCCAGTCTGTGTTACAAATGTTCTGTTTCTGGTGGTGTGCATCCATGTCTGTGTTGTAATAGCCTTGAACTGTAACTCAAAATGCATGAATAAATATTTAATGTATGCTACACTACTTTTAGTGGTTCTACAGACTTGTGCTCTTGGTGTTAACATGTTATTTGTAAATGCCCTACTTGGTACATGTTAAGATGTATTACTGGATATGCAAGAATCTAGCAGGTTCACAATTCTATTTCCAAACAAATACTACAATGTTGGGAACACAAATCATATACTAAGATATAGATTTAGCCAAGTGTAATGACTGCAACAAACTATTATAGAATCTGAACTTAAAGAAACAGGATCATATAGAACTAGGGTCCAAATTATTTGGTCATAGCAAGACCAAAATCTGGCTCCTATAAAATAAGGAATGCTAGGAGCTTTGGAGGCTAGGATCAAAAGAATCCAGAAGTCTTAAGGTCTAATTTTCTCAAGATTTTCAGAGACTATCTTCATCCTTGGTCGAATTTCAGGATCCTCGTCAGTACATGCAAGAGCTATATGGAATACTGCCGGTACTTCCTTCTTGGCATGCACTTCTTTCAGCAATAATGGATCTACCATATCTGTTAGTGGGTTTTCATCATCAGACCCTTTCTTGGCCCATCTCGCTAGATTCAGAACCTCCGTAGAAGTGGATGCTGCTGCAGATGGAAGCTCAGAAGACTTTCCTGTTAGAAGTTCAAGCAAGACAACTCCAAATGAGTAGACATCCCATTTTTGGGTAGGTTTGTTACTGGAAAACCGAGCCTCTGGTGCACGATAGTTGTTGGCTTGCTCCGAATTAAGTGACTTCATGTAGGGGAACGCTCCACCAATCAAGCCGCCAGTTGAGGGGTTGTTTCCAGTGATTTCAATCAGCCGGTTCAGGCCAAAGTCAGAGATGTAAGGCTGAAATTCATTGTCAAGGAGAATATTAGATGGTTTGATGTTTCCATGGACAAATTTTCTTGGACTACATTCATGGAGGTAGGCCAATCCTCTGGCAATGCCTTTCGCAATCCTTAGCCTGGTTGGCCAAGAGAGGCTCAGTGATGGCTGACCATACCTTCCTGTGGATACAATTATGGTTAGTTTTTTGGTTGATGCAAAATGCAATGACATTCAAATGAACACAAATGCACACTCATCAGTCATCATGATGAAGGCCAACAAAAATATTATGCCAACTATAACTTCATGGAAGCATAATGATAATTTTACTTGATTGAGAGGCATTGCCACACCTCTTTTCATCTCTTGTATCCCTAAACAGACTTATAGGGTCACCTTACTAGGGTGCATGTCACAGTATCATTCTAAAATATTTACATATATTTGAATATCTAAAAAGTTACTAATATAAATGAGTATTATGATGGTATTCGGTTGTTACTATCAACTAACTTTAATTTTATATTCAAGTTCACTGTATATTAGTATAACAATTATGTTTTAAATTTATTATATTTAATTAATAAATGGCATGCCATTTGGGCATGCCTTTTGGCAAAAAACATGCCTGTAAGCATGCCTTCGGGAGTCCCGTGACCGGTACCTACTCCAAACACAAAATGCAAGCAACCATCTTGGCTTTTTAAAGTTTGTAAATGCAAGACATGATTTGTAACACTTGAGGAGTCATCATACAACCCTACTGATTATGTTATTAACAGTTCTCTCAATACTAACTTTGACATCCCCCTAATTAGCACACAAGAATGTTTAGTACACTATGAATACTTTCTACTGAACTCAACTATTCGATCTCTGCAGAGACGTGAATCAATTTAAAACATCAATACGAGGAACAAAATAACTGGTTCATGAAGGGAAAGAACATACCATGAAGAGCAGAAACCAAGTTGCCATTGCAGATAAAATCACTGATGACAAGTTTCTCATCAGGAGCCCAATAATATGCTCTCAACTTCACTACATTCGGATGCTTCACTCTCGCGATGGACTGAATCTCCGCCACAAACTCCTTGTACCTCTCTTCACCGCCTTCTCCCAACCTCCTAACCGCCACAGGCACACCACTGCCCAACACAACCTTGTACACAATTCCCAATCTGCTCTTCCCCAACACATAAGCTGATGCTCTCAGAAGCTCATCCAATTCTATACTAAACCCTTTATCGATAGCCACAAGATCGCCTTCTCCTCCTCCACCGCCTTTCTCTGACTCAGCTTCTGAATCACTACCACTCGAAAACCCACCAAAAATACAAGGAAAAGAGCATAAAGAATTTTTCTCATTGCCACCAAGCTTCCCATTGCTAGTGCAGCTGCAACCATGACAGTTCCGCTTCCTCCAGTACACAAAAATTATAACTAATCCAATAAGCGCCACTCCAACAGCATCAGCCAACGAAATCAACAAGATCAAACCGAAGCTTACACCTTTTTCCCCATTGTCATCATCATTCCATGGCGAAAAACTCTGATCTCCTGATGAATTTTCAGCACTAACACTATTTACATCACATGTTTTCCGTAATGGAAGACCACATAAATATGGATTGTTTAAAAAGGCCTTCTGACCTTGATTCGAAAATGATCCTATTTTCGGTATTTCACCACTCAATTCATTACTCCTAAGATCAAAATTCACTGTTAGCGGCAAATTCCCTAAAGAACTCGGAATATTGCCTGAAAAATTATTAAAAGACAAATTTAAAGTTCCTGATAGCGAATTTAACTCGCCTACATCTACCGGAATTTTTCCAGTAAAATGATTCTCCGAGAGATCTAGCTGAACTAAGCTCACCAGCTCCGAAAATATTCCATCTGGAATCTCGCCAGAAAACTCATTTCCAGCCAGGATCAGCTGCTGTAATTTTCGGCATTTTCTCAATTCTTTCGGAAGTGAACTCGAAAGTCGATTTTCCGAAAGATCAAGTTTCTGAAGCATAGGAAGGCTACAAATTCCCAGAGGTAAATTTCCAGATAAATTATTACTACTTAAAATAATACTATGTAGTGATGTTGCATTAAAGAGCTGATCAGGAACCGAACCGTAAAAATTATTCCCGCCAAAATTGATTCGTCGAAGATAAGCCAGTGATCCGAGCTCCGAAGGAATGTAGCCTGAAATATTCATGCCAGAGATGGAAATTCCAACGACATGTAATTCACCAGAAATGTTGGAGCAGGAAATGCCAGTCCAATTACACGCATCAGAGTCTTTCTCGTTCCAGTCGGAGAAAATAGTGTTACCATTATCGATAGCGGATTTTAAAGACAGGAGTGTAAGGCCATCAGAGGAAAGCGAGTTTGCGAAATGGAAATGGTTGTGTAGCTGAGTTAAGAACATGATACAGAGAAAAACAGAGTGCTTGATCATTGTGCTAATATGTTTTAACACAATAAAATTTGAAATAAATGAGTGTGTGCATAGATATTTAATGAATGGTTAGTTTTAGTTTAAGACAAGCTTTTGAGCTTGTACATCAAATTTGTGTGTGTGTGAGAGGGAGAGAGAGAGAGAGAGAGAGAGAGAGACTGGGAGAGAGAGAGAGAGAGAGACTGGGAGAGAGAGAGAGAGAGACTGGGAGAGAGAGAGAGAGAGAGAGAGAGAGAGAGAGTCTGTGTGGTGGAGGAAGGTGGTGGTGGAGATTTTTGTAGGTGAAAGGGAGATTAGTTAGTTAGAGTGGGAGTAGGTTATTTATGAGACAAAGACAAACTCTTTATATGGTGGTTAAAGTTTTGAATTATTTACCCTCCAATTTGTATTTTATTTTTTTCGAAATCAATGGAAGATAATTAGTAATTAGGATGATTATGGTGTGATTCATATGTTTTAGTAGAAAAGTGTGTGTTGATGCACAACACAGCAACATGGTTTTGCCAGAGTGTGTGATGGATTTGAATGATGGACTCTTGAAAGTATTGTAATTGCTTCTAATACACCTTTGTTTCACTCTTTGAATGCTTAAACTAGGTTTTAATTGTCTAGTAGGATAATGATGTAGATTAAGAGCTTTAGTTTGTTAAGAATGATGTTATGCAATGGTGATTTCTTAAGTCATAAGGCTTTTATCTTTGCATCATAATTTGAAAACCTGAGCTGGTTTCATGTTCTTTTTAAGGGTTCTGTATTATAATGAGGATTATGATATATTAAACCTTAATGATGATAATTACTTCATATAAGTTTCAATTATGATAACATGCTTCCAAGCTAAATTTACCAGAAGAAGAAAGGACAGAGTAATAAGTTATTTTCTGGCAATTATCATTTGTTTATCCACCAGACTGTATTTGCATGCCATAACATATTAACCCCCAGAGTCTTATGTTCTTCCTGGCTTTCGCAGCAGCAGCGACAACAACCTAACAGGATTGCTTCTAAGTTCTAACGGTATTAATTACTTTGTAGGATAAATTCTAACCAGGCATCAAATTCAAATGAAAACAGACACAGGGTATCTAAGGACTAAGGCTCTGTTTGGGATTGCTGTTAAAAATTCCTGTGCTGTTAGAAAAAGTGCTGCTGGAAAAAATGCAATCATGTAAAAATCAGATGACTGTTTGGTAATTTTTTTGATTCGTATATGTTTTGATGCAAAAAATTAAAAATAATAATGTTTTTGATAAGGTTTGATGGTGAAATCAGCATCTGCTTCCCGCAACAGCTGAAAATCAGCTTTTTCTAAAAACATGAGAGGACTTGTTTTCTCTAACAGCAGCTTTTAAGCCAAAAGCACTTTTCAGAAAAGCAGCTTTTAAATTTTACCAAACAGTTTTTTAACTGCTTTTCAGCGAAAAGCTATTGTTGCTGTCTGCAACAGCAATACCAAACACACCCTAAGATACTTCTCTACAATACATTCACATAAAAAATTCAGGCAACAGATCTCCTCGCAATGGATTTTCAGTGACAAATACTGTAAAAATTGCAATATAGTCTCCTGATATTAGTTACTTGCTGAAGATAACATGGTTACTACCATCTTGACGCGAGAATAATCATAAACTTCCAAAGACAACTTAAAACATGAAGTTTTGCCACTGGAATCATAACAATTACAAAAACATATCAAATAAGATAAATACTAATTCAAGTTTTACGGCAGCAGTGCCACATGAATACTTAAAGTTAAATGTTTAGAACTAGTACATACGAACTCAGTTACATTAAAGATCTAACAATCATTCAACATTTAAGTAAAAAGTTACATGCAGGCAATCTCTCAAGCACCAGAAACTTCAGCCATTTCCTGTTCAACGACAGCTGGTCCAACAGGATAATACTTGTAGTGCAATTCTCCAACATCATCGCCAGACAATTTCTTCCATCCATCAGGACCAACATAATAAACTGATAAATAGCACCATAAATTAGACATATACTTGTGTTTCAGTGATAGAAAGAATAAGAACAGAAACAAACTACTAAACTTGGGCTGAGAGAGGGAAAGTCAGAGCTTACCGCTAGCAGTACCACCACTAGCTCCATCACGAAATGTTGCATGGTAAATGGATCTTCGAGCCAATTCTGCAGCCTCCTCTATTGTCATGTCATAGCGGTACCTATCAAAGTGATTGCCAAAAAGAGTAAGCATATTGTAAGATACCAGAAAATTGCTGTATTTGAAACAGAACTTGCAGTTCAGGGAATTATCAGTGGAAAAAAGTGAAGACAGTAAAGAATATGGCATTTCAACTAAAGACTAACAAAATTGAGGGTAACTAAGAACTGCAGTTGCAACATCATTGCACGTCCAAAACAACAATACTAAGGACTAAGGTAGCGTGTCATATTTGGTCATGTTGATGGGGCACAAAATAAAGAAGGCAAGTAACTAACAAACTGGAAACAAATGTACCAATTAACAAGTAATCTTTCTTTTCCTTTTTAACCCGTACAACAAGCGGTTAAAAACCATAAACAAAATTACAAGATGCAGCATGATCCATACCCGCTATCCAGTACACCATAAGCATATGGAGAGCCAGATCCAACAGAGAATCTGTTTCCCTTGAGCCTTCCTCCTTCACTGTCCACATAATAAAGACCAGGGCCCTATACAGTATACACCAGCAAATAGAGGGAGTAAGTTACCTTACATATAACATTCACAACTGAACAATTAACCATTATTACCTTTTCATCCCAACCTGCAATCATCGTTCCAACTGACAAACCCATACCACGATAGGAATACAGAATATTTGCTAGCAATTTTGAAGCACCAGTAACTGAAATTCTTCGTTTATTCGCCAATTCATGCAAACGGCACTGTATATATAGACAACTAATTGTTAGCACTCCTATGCAATATAACCAAAGGTTAAAAAGCAATAGATATAACAGATCTATATTCCAAACATGGGGGCTTTCACCTCATTATTATTTAACTTCAAGTAGAAGTCATAACAGAAAATTAGTGTACTTCGTCAATGACACTGGCAGTACGATAATCAAAGTCTTCACAATACAGCCAAGGTATGCTCTCCCTTTATGTGTGTTTACGCTCATGCAAGATTATACCATCATTGTACACCTAGGAAACAGCTACTAACAAGCGATTTAAACTTAAACTTGTTTAATATATTAATGTGAAAACCACTTCTAATCCAAGCTAAGTTAATACATCTCTCATATATATATGTATCGCAAATTTAGGGTCTAGCTAGAGAGACAACACTTTCAATTTTCAGAACATCACAAATTTAATTCAGAGAAGTCAAAATTATTTGGCTTAAACCAAGATACGAGCTTTAGTTCATGAATTATGTATATCTTGATCACAGGCTTTCTTTACAAAGCTATATAGACCTTGAATACATTACCTTAATACCAAGATTTCTGTGCCAAAATTGGCAATCAGCAGCACCTCCAGCCATAGTACCAAGCATGTGGGGATTGATTTCAATGATTTTCTTCACTGATTGTGATGCTGTTAAGAGAGAAAGGCATGGTGTAAATGCAAAATGAGTTGTATTTTAAAAAAGTAACATGCACATCAATTCATATCAAACAGAGCCTACAATTGCAAATTTGTGTTTAAAGCTGTAATTCATATTATTCTTGAACCAACTAAAAGTCGTATACATCCTATGTTCAAATAATTGAAAGAACTATACAATCTAGTTGAACGATACATACAGATATAGCCTCCCATGCTAGCACGAGAGTCAGCCGCCACAATAACACCCTCCTTGAAGATGAAAGCTAGAGTGGTCGTCCCCTTTGCTGGTTTCACCATCTGGATTGCCTCTTTCTGAAACCCATCAAACTAAACCAAAACAACAACAATGTAAGCAACAATTCCATAATGACACATTTCTCCAAACGTGAATCATACTCCAAATGTGAATCAAAATAATCAAACTCTTACATCAAGTGTGTCGGGCAGCTGGAAAGAAGGAGTGTTTGCAAAACTACCACACAGGTCAGAGTCTGCATCGCAGAATGAAGCAGAAGACTCAAGTCCACTAAAATCAATCTTCATATCTTAACCTATAATAGTTACACAAATATCAAACCCTTCTGCTGCTTTTTTCTTTAATACAAAACATATACATCAACAGAAAAAACAATAATACAAAACCTATAATCATCTGCAATCACATTATCATCCAGAAGATTCTGAAATCACATTTCCAAATCACAACCACAAACAAGCATCTCTTCGTATTTATTTATTTCAAAATGATGAATCAGTCTCATTGCTACTTTAATAATTCAATCCTAAAACTAAAAAATCGAACCAGAAAACCATACATTGCAGCTACAAACAACCATCTCTTCGTATTCAGTTATTTCAAAATGACGAATCAGACGAATCAGTCGTGTATATTGCTACCATAACAATTCAATCCCAAAACTAAAAAATTAAACCAGAAAATCATACATTGCAGCTACAAACAACCATCTCTTTGTATTCAGTTATTTCAAAATGACAAATCAGTCTCGTATATTGCTACCTAACAATTCAATCCTAAAATTAAAATATCGAACCAGAAATCCAAAATCATAAACCGCAACTAAAAACAAGCATCTCATCTCTTCGTATTTAGTTATTTCAAAATGTCGAATTGTCTCGTAAACTGTAACTTAATACTTCAATCCTACAACTTAAAAGAGAACCAGCAATCCAAACTCATCAAGCAAACACGCACAATATATCACATACATACACAGACACACAAACACTAATTCATTCAACACACAATGAAAATAAAAACTAATAACGAGAGGTCAAACTAATTAAATTTTAACCCTAATTAAAGAGAGCTCAAAACAGATCTATTACGAAGTATGCAAATTAATCTATTATTTAAATAATCGAGAATAAATAAATCTAGAAATTATACAAGATTATACCTGAGAGAAATTTTTGATCGAATTGAATTGATGTATGTACTAGTGTATGTATCTGAGGAACTTGTAACAAGATGGCTTGAGCAACAAATTTGCTACCCGGGTACTAGATAGTGTTGTGGGCCTCTTTGTTATTTGGGCTTGTTTCACTATAAATGGGCTTGTTTCGATCATTTTACTTCAAGATTTTACTTCAAAAAAAGAGGGTGGTTTGATTAATCTCGGATGATGCATTTTATAAAATCTAAATTTAAATTTTGTCAAAAAAGGTTATAAAATTACTTTCAAAATTATATTTAACTCAAAAACTCAATATTCGAATTCAAATCCTTCAAATTTAAGTTGAGGCCATAACGGAATCCGTTGTGAACCTCAAATAGAAATTGGTTCTCTCCTCTTCCAATAAATGCTATGCACCTATACATGAAGGATGTATAGGTATCATACTCTCTAATCTCTATTTTCGTAATACACATTTAAAATATGAGATTGATACTTCTAAATATGTACTCACGTAATTTAGGTGAGTACAAAAAATATGAATGCATGATGATATTGTTGTAATCACGGGACGTATTTAGTAAATACAATTATGTCATTAAAATATATTATATAATCAGGTAAGTTCTTTAAGTATGTACTTAATGATATTTATTTGTTAAAATATTTATTTGAAAAAGTTTTAAACTCATAATTTAAAGTTATTAATGAAACGCCATTTATCATATTTGAAATTTACAATTCAATTTTTTTTCCTTTATTTATGAAAATTGTACCTTTTTTGAGGGATATGAACATCCTACTTAATTACCTCTAAAAAAATCATTTAAGAAATAAATAGTAAAAGATTTAAAAAAATTTATTATTTAAATATTCACTAGAAGTCTAGAACCATATAAAGTCCAATCCATGATTGTACTTTTGGAACTTCGAGATCTAGTCCGGGAAGAAAAAGCCCAACCCGATACCTTTATTTATATATAATTGTAAACGGTTTCAAAAATTCGATATTGGCTCTCTATTTCTCTCTTTGCGCGCTCTTTTTGGGAAGCTTGTCTCCTCAATCCAAAGCCCTATTCTGTTCTCCTGCATTGGTAAATCTCTCTCTCTCTCTCTCTCTCTCTCTCTCTCTCTATCTCTCTCTCTCTCCCTCTCCTCTCCTCTCTCTCTCTCTCTCTCCCTCCCTCTCTCTCTGCATTCTCAATTTGTAAACTTATACACACATTGATTTATTCGTGTTTATAGATGTATTTGTTATACAGATTAATTGATCAAATTGGTGCGTGTTTCGTAGACAAACCTAGCATATTCTCCGATTTTACTTATGTTTGATGCTTTATTCTTATTATTATTCGTGTTTTAGGGTTTGTTAGGGTTCTAAATTTTTAATTGAGAAGTCCTGCTGATTGTTGCCTATTTTTATTGACATCGATTTAATTATCTACCTGCTTGCATTAGTTTGTTTGGTCTATATATGCTCCTATATATGTCTTTCTCTTGTTTGTAACTATATGTTTTGATTGATTGGTTAATTGTTACGTCTTGATCGATATTGATTAATTGTGTCTGTGTGTGTATGTGCGCATGTGTTTACTGATGATAAATTGAATTCGATTGATTGAATTTGTATAGGTTTAGAATTTTAGTTCGTGATATAATGTCTTTAAAATTTAATGAACTTAACGACCTATTATTTCTTTTGGTTTACAATAATTGTTAAAGGATGAAAAATAACAGGAATTTATAGATAAGGCAAATGTTGATTATCCGAGCTATCATGCCAGGTGAACAATGGTCCAAGCTAAAAGATCTTATCAGTCCATGTATATAAATATAATATCACATGGTGCTTTAGTATGTTATACTAATCTGATTTGATTGCTTTTCTGGAGATCCCTATCTCTCGATCTTTCTCTCTGAAGTCTTTATATTTAGTTCGTTGATCGATCGGATTCGGAACCCATATAAAATCTCTATTTATGTACCTCTACATTAGTATCTCTCTCTCCCTCTCTGGCTGTGCCTGTGACGAACCCTGAACATGACCTTATGCATCCACTCTCTTTTACGAGTGTAGGGCGGTAGCCTCCCTTTTTTTGGGGCACGTCTCTGTGCTAAATAACTTTAAATTTCGGATTTGCTCCCGAAGGGGATAAGTCCCAGTTATTTGACATACAAGTGGATCTAATATTTGAATATGGAAGCTGAGGGGGTGAAATAAATAAAAAAGAGTGCACATCACGAATACAAGTGGATCTAATATTTCAATACGGTATATATGTCCTGGCCTTCTTTTTGATTTGCTTTTTGATTGAATTTGGTAATTCCATGGATTTTAATTAAATTTCTTGTTTTGTAGTCATGCTGATTGTTGCTTAACTTCTGTATTATCAATTAAGTTATTAGCTATTTGTCTAAGTTTTTTTTTGTTTTAAAAATTTATGCTCCTATATATGTCTGTCTATCTGTCTTGCTTAATTTATTAATTCATTAGAAGTTTATTGGTCTGACTTATTTGCTAATTTTAGTTTTACATGACACAGGTTCTTGATGACGACGGACATATGTACTTCTTCAAACACCCCCTACTGGCTTGACCCTGAACAAATTTATCTACGTAATTTTAACCCCACCATCACTGGTGAAACTCCTCATATCAGTTCTCCCACCCCTTCCTACTCGCCGGGTGAACCTACTCCTACCATTGACCCTGAAACCTCTCTTTGGCATGATTTCTCCCGCACCTTCCCGGGTGATATAACCAAATATCACCCCTTCGACCCTGAAAACTTTGACCCTGTAAGCTTTTTTTATGGCGGTTTCCCCCCTTCCTCTGGTGAAACTGCTAAATTGGACCCCTCTGACCCTAAACTACATCCCCAGGATCCAGAGCTGTCGGATGACATGCTTGATGATCAATCTCCTCCCAAGTGTGTCCCCCTTACTCCTGAAAATTGTCACTGGCATGGTTTCTCCCGCACCTACCCGGGTGATATCACCAAATATCACCCCTTTGACCCTGAAAACTTTGACCCTGAAAGCTTCTTTTTTGGCGGTATCATCCCCTCAGGCGAACCTGTTACATTCGACCCCTGTGATCCTCCGCAGGATCAAGAGCTGTTGGATGTTAGTTCTGATGATCAATCTTCTGCTGAATTTGACCCCTTATACCCTGTAATCAGTGTTTGGGATGATTTCTCCCCCTCCTACCCGGGGGATCCTGCTAAATTTCATCCCTTCGACCCTGAAAACTTCGATGCTGAGAGCTTCTTCCTTTATGGCGGTTACTCATTCTTGGGTGAACCTTCTAAATTGGACCTCCATGATTGTAAAATACATCCCTGTGATTCAAAGCTGTTGGATCTTGAGGATCAATCTCCTGATTTAAAAGGTTTGTAAGTCATATTTTCTTTCAGTTTTCATTTTTTTTCAAATATCAATATCATAAAATTGTAATTCTGTGCTGAAATTTGAGATATCTATGTTGATTTTTTTTTTTTGCTAAATCTATGTTGATTTTTAACCTCTTGCAAATAAATTATGGTAGTTAATTCGGTATGTGCTCATGTTCTGTTTCTATTTTTGTATGGGATGCAGCCAAAGTTGATGGCAGTGTGCTAATAGCTGGTGAACATGTTGGAGGCTGTGTGAAAGGCATTGGTGAACCGAACAAACCTACGGATATTCGCGATAAAACTCTTTCGGATGGCTGTGGCAATTTCAAGGGGAATCCGACTATTGTCGAATTGAGTGGAACACATGCAAACCAGTCGAACAAGAAAGATAGTTCAAGTGCAAGCAAGGCGGCTGGGAACGCACCTGGAGAGGAGGATACATGGGGAAGGGTTTGTGAAGAATTAAGTAGAGAGAATGGGCACTTTGCTAGGAATTGTAGTCTGGGAGCTGCTGATGGTAGAAAGTCTGGAGGTCATGGTGGGGGAAATATTAGTAGGGCACTTTGCACGAGGATGCCTTAGCTCGAAATATTGAAATTAATAGAAGTACTTTGTGTTTGGACTGGAACTTGAATGTCTATATTTGATGCTTCTTACATCACCTGTGTTGTTGTGTAAACCTTGCTTTGCTGCAAGGAAGTTGTTACTTGGTCGCTCCATATCCTTGAATGCTTTCCAAATATAAATTTGTTCATATTGTGTGGTTTCAGACATCTGAATTGTAGTTGGTTATTGGAGCAATAAAATTTTTAATTTATCAAAAAAAATTGTTGTTTCTAAAACTCTTAAATCGCAAGAGCTGGTTTCAGGATTTAGATCTCTTGCGGTGTGTGATCACTCTTAAATCGCAAGAGCTGGTTTCAGGATTTAGATCTCTTGCGGTGTGTGATCAACCACCAATCTTCGAAAGCATATGGCTTTTAGCTGTTTTTTGACCATTTCACGCGTACAATGAAAGAAAGGAGTAGAAAGGGTAATTAAACGCATTTCTTAATACTGTTATGATATAATAAGCATCTAGCTTATACAGGTCCATGGTGGCAAGAAGGTTCAGAACAAATACAAGACGCCAGGTATTGATTACTTTGTAGGATACATTCTAACTAGGTATCTACTATACTAGGCTACAATAAATTCAAATGAAAATGCAGACAAGGTATCTAAGATACTTCTCTACAGCACTTTCATATAAAAACCAGACAACAGATCTCCGTTATATCTTCTAATGGATTTTCAGGGACAAATACTGTAAAAATTGTAATAGTTTCTCCTGATATTAGTTTACTTGCTGAAGATAACATGGTTAATACCATTTCAAGACGAGAATAATCACAAATTGCTAAAGACAACTTAAAACATGAAGTTTCACCATTAGAACCATAACAACTGCAAAACGTATCAAATAAGGTGTACGACAGCAGTGCCACATGAATATTTAACGTTAAAATGTTTAGAACTAGCACATACGAACTCAGTTACATTAAAGATCTAACAATCATTCAACAACTAAGCAAAAATTAAATGGATGCAATCTCTCAAGCACAAGAAACTTCAGTCATTTCCTGTTCAACAGTATAATACTTGTGGTGCA
The DNA here is from genome assembly GCF_009905375.1 of Apium graveolens. Classification (NCBI taxonomy): domain Eukaryota; kingdom Viridiplantae; phylum Streptophyta; class Magnoliopsida; order Apiales; family Apiaceae; genus Apium; species Apium graveolens. The sequence goes on along the minus strand of NC_133654.1, from coordinate 266,035,807 downwards.
CTTCTCCAACATGAATGCCAGGCAATTTCTTCCATCCATCAGGACTAACATAATAAACTGATAAAAAGCACCATAAATTAGATAAATATTTATGTTTCAGTATAGATCTTCGAGCTAAATCTGCAGCCTCCTCTATTGTCATGTCATAGCGGTACCTATCAATTATCAAAGTGATTGCCAAAAAGAGTAGCTCGGTAAACAAGTACTCGAAGATACCAGAAAATTGTTGTATTCAAAGTAGAACTAAACAAGTACTCGGTAATACAATATGTGATCGGAAATAAAAATAAGAATGACAAGGGAACCAATATAATGAAAAATTACCAGAACTTGATGTCACGTAATGAGAAATTTTAACATGCTGCTCTATAAGAGCATTCAGACTAAGATATTTGGCTCCTGGCAAATACGAAAATTCTCTGCGGAGTATTGTGTCGATATATTTCACGTGTACAGCTTGTTTCACTCCACAGGGCTGTGTTTTTAATACTTGGATATCGCTAGGATGGAAACAAAAGTTTGCCAAATTTAACGAGGGCTTGATCCTGTTCTTAGAAGCTTCAGATTGCTGCTTCAGGGCATCTCCAACTGACTTGCCATTAAGAAATGTTGTTGATTCAGTAATCTGGCCCGACTGCATCCCTACCACCAAACCTTTCCTATTAACAACTGCCGATCCCGAAGAACCCGTCCCAATCCCCATTGTATAGTCAAACATGATCATGTTCGGATCATATTGCTTGAGTTTGTTTGGAATCAATTTGCGGGAAATGTAGCCCCTATGGATGCACCAATCAAGAGCACAAGGGTGAGAGCAAGTCCATACATCCATATCATTTTCCAAATTCCAACCATCCTCATCACCATCCCCATCACAATCAGACGCAAACTTAAACGGATAAAAAACTTTAAGACCAGGCATCACACTCAACAACAGAATTTCGGATTTAGGAATATAACATTCAACGTAACAACCAAAAGCATCTTCAGAACCGTGGAACACAACTTCAATTGAATTTAAACCACCTGCTCGGAGAGTTTTCAAGTCAAAACCCTGTAAAGCCGCATCATGGGCTATAGTCATTACAATTACCATAACCCCTACTCTCCCAACAATAAAACCAGTCCAATAGCGAGTGTCTTTCGATTTACCAAAGGTCCACCTAACCTTCACGGTCGCCTTCAACATTGCTGAAGATATTGCTGGATCTAACATGCTAAGGGGCCGTTTGGTACAAGGTATTCAACAAAGGGAAAGGGAAAGAATTTGGGTCATTCCCTATGTTTGTTTAGTAAAAACAATCATTCTCTTTCCCCTTTTTTAACTCTTTCTCACTTTTATTTTCTTATTTCAATTATAATTTAAATTTTGGACCAAAAAAATACATCAGTATGCAAAATTAATTTTAAAAATTAAAAATTATTTATAATTTAGTTTTTATAAATTAAAAATAATTTTGATATAAATTTATATGTTAATTTATTAAAAAAGTTAATGGTGCTATTAAATAATTAAATTTGTTTATTTATTATAATGTTAATATATTATACTGTTTTAATATAAATATATTTGACTATATTGAGATTGTTTAATATTAAAAAATAAAAAATAAATGTAATCATGTAAATTTTCATTCCGTTTCCGGATCTGAACCAAACACGTAAAACAATTCTGGGTCTTTACTTTCTTTTCTCCTCCTTTCCCTTTCTCGATTCCATTCCGTTTCCCCGAGATGAACCAAACGCCCCCTAAAAGGGTTAAATATCAAGTATGGGACTGGCTGTGTCCAAAAAACTCAAGTAGGTCACTCATTGCAAATTTGACTCAAAATGATCATCAATTAACTTAATTTGATCATTCCGTTAAAGTCAAAAACTGAAATTAGCCAAAATCGGAAAATGTTAACATGGGAGGGTAGGGGTTGTTCTGGGCATCAATATGGCTATTAAAACTTGTTTTTTAACTCACAAAATCGTGATGAAATCTCATTTTAAATCTTCAAAGTTTTGAAAATAATTCAAGTTGGGAGAATCAAAACCATATTTCATCATGATTCTGTGAGCCAAATAAAAAGTTTTAGTAACCATATTGAATCCCAAAACGAGCTCTACCATCCTATGTTACAATTTTTCAATTTTAGGTAATTTCAATTTTTGATTTTATCGAAATGATCAAATTAAGATATTAATGATTACTTTGAATCAAATTTGCAATGAGTGACCTACTTGAGTTATTTGGACGCAATCAGTTACCGACTTGATGTTTAACCCATACTAAAACAAACACACAAAAATGTCATTATAATACATATTAAGATAACAACCACTGACACGGGAGTATCAACATACTAAAGCACACAAAAATATCATTATGATACATATTAAGATAACAACTAATAACACAGGAGTATCAACATACTAAAGCACACAAAAATGTCATTATAATACATATTAAGATAACAACTACTAACACGGGAGTATCAACATACTAAAACAAACACATTACACTACGTATTATGTATGAACAGCAGAAGAGTATTAACCAATCAATTTTCACATATTTAAAGCAAATTTACGACAATCAAGTAAAATAAGACCCGAATAGTGGATGATCAACAACAAAATTGGCGAGAGTCGCGGGAGCTAACTGTTTTCTATGGTTTTAGAGTTCGAACAAAATTCAATTGTTATATTTTCCTATTTTCTCATCATTGTATTCAACTCCTTTCCCAAGCTAACATTACATATTACATTTGTACACTGTGTTCCTATCTAGCTTTATAATAAAAAATAATTGCATATTTCGAGATTTTTATTTAAAATACATATTTAACATACACCACAAAGTAATAATTATGCAAAATTTTGATTTTGTGAAATATATAATAACATTTTACATTCTATTATATCAAATGAATTTGTTCGAGAAAAATTTACCAAGTGAATGATCAATAAATTTTTGATGTTATTTAAATCGTATACTCCGTTATTTTAGGAAGTTACCAAGTTAGTATTAAAATAAACATTTTTGGTAAATTGTATGACCCGGAAGTGACAAGGACTACACGTTGATATAATAAAAAATTAAAGGTTAAATGAGAAGAATTTGCAAAAATAAAGATCGAGTCCGACTGAAAATAAATACTTGGATTTCAGGCCATTTCACTGACAGGCTCACCACCAGAAACAGAACATTTTCAAACACAATCAAGAGGCAGACTTTCAGGCCAGTGAATCACAAAGTGCTCGTCCTCAAAATTGCATTTCTGAACCTTTTTGCCCACTTTTTTACTATCCTAACAATTTCATGAATCAGGTCACTTTCTGCTACATTCGTGTCCGCACGTCACACACGGATATAATTAGCAAAATCGTTTGGGAAATTCTGTTCAGAACATGGTATAATCCATGAGATCACTGCACAATACTCCCCTCAGTCAAATGGTGTGGCTGAGAGAAAGAATCACATTCTGAAAGAGATGATGAATGCGATGTTGTTAAGCTCTAGGCTTCCACAATGGATGTGGGGAGAAGCCATCTTAAGCGCAAATAATATTTTAAATATTACGATGCGCAAGAATAAGGATGTAAGTCCTTATGAAATGTGGAAGAAAAAGAAACCAAGTTACCAACACCTGAAAGTGTGGGTGTGCCTTGTAAAGGTACTGATCCCTACACCGAAGAAGGTGAAGATAGGTCCCAAGACTGTGGATTGTAACTTCATCGGATATCCTTCACACAGTACTGCATATCGGTTTCTTGTTCATGAATCCAAGATTCCTGATATTCAAAAGAATACCATTATGGAATCAAGGAACGCCTCATTCTTTGAGACGATGTTTCCCTGTAATCCTGGAAACTAACAACCTACGACGTCTAAACGACCTCATGAGTCTGTAGATGACGATAATGAGAGTGACGAAAATGTGGGGGTAGTGAGAAGGAGCAAAAGACAACGAACGGAGAAATTCTATGGGTCTGATTTTATGACCTATTTGCTCGAAGAAGGTGACCCAAAAACCTATAAGGAGACGGTTACCTCACCTGATGGGCCTATGTGGAAAGAGACCATCAAGAATGAAGTTGATTCAATTATGCAGAATCATACTTGGGAATTAGCGGACTTGCCAACTGGTTGGGTTTTCAAGAAGAACTTCTTAAGAACTGATGGCACTATTGATAAGTATAAGGTCATACTTGTAATTAAAGGACACAAGCAACAAAAAGGCCTTGATTACTTTGATATATATTCTCCTGTAACGAGAATAACATCCATAAGGATGATGTTTGCTATTGCTGCAATGCGTAATCTAACTATACATCAAATGGATGTGAAAACAGCTTTCCTAAATGGAGACATAGATGAGGAAATCTATATGGAACAACCTGAAGGGTTTGTTGTCCCAGAACAAGAAAGGAAGCTTTGTAGATTGATGAAATCATTGTTTGGTTTGAAGCAAGTGCCTATGAAATGGCATGAAAAATTTGATGAGGTCGTGCTGACCAATGGCTTCAAAATCAATGAATGTGATAGCTGTGCCTATTACAAGGATAACGAGAACAACTATGTCAAGGAGAAAGACAATGGTTGTGTCATGATGACACTACATGTAGATGATCTACTTATTGCCGGAAGCAATGATAAAGTGATCAAATCTACAAAGGACATGTTGAAATCAAGATTCGACATGAAAGACATGGGACCAGCAAATGTAATTCTGGGAATTCAAATTTCTAGAACATCAGAGGGTATCGCATTAAGTCAACCACATTATGTTGACAAGATCCTTGAGAAGTTTCTTAAGGATGACTTTGAGAAAGTTAGGACACCTGTGGATATGACTTTGCACCTATCCAAGAACAAAGGTGTAGTTGTTTCCCAATTGGAATACTCGAGGATAATTGGTAGTCTGATGTACCTCATGAGCTGTACAAGACTAGACATTGCATACTCAATTAGCAAGTTGAGTAGGTTTACGAGTAATCCGGGAATTAATTACTGGAAAGCGATCATAAGGGTACTAAGGTACTTGAGGGGAACTCGAAACTATGGACTGCACTATGGCAGATACCCAGCAGTATTGGAAGGATATACTGACGTAAATTGGATATCTAGCAAGAAAGCACTTAAGTCTACGAGTGGCTATGTGTTTACATTAGCTAGAGCGGCAATATCATGGAAATCCTCAAAACAAACGGTGATAACTCATTCCACGATGGAAGCTGAGTTTGTGGCACTAGATAAATGCACCGAAGAGGCTGAATATCGACGTTAGTTTCCGGAGGATATTCCAAGATGGCCAAAGCCTGTAACTGCAATAGGGATTCACTATGATAGTCAATCCGCTATTGGCAGAGCACATAACACGATGTATAATGAAAAGTCTCGTCGTATACGACGACGACACAGTTCCATTAGACAATTGATCTCAACCGGAATTATCACTATTGACTATATACCGTCAAAAGATAATATCGCGGATCCACTAACCAAAGGGTTATCAAGAGAAGTGGTTGAAAAATCATCGAGAGGGATGGGCCTTAAGCCTATTGCTTAACGGCATCATGGTGGACACCCAACCATTGCTGACTAGAGATCCCAAGAACTTGGTTCAATGAGACAACTAAATCATGATGACCAAATGACTGTGGGGGTAACCCCTGGCCTATTCCTATGATGAGGAAACAGTGAGACCCGTAAGGTACGAGGTTAAGGTTTGAGCTTTTAATGATCTTTGATGAATACATGGAGTTCAGGAGTGAACGCATGGAATTCAGTTGAGTAAACGCAGGTTACTCTATATGATAAAGATCACCTATGTGGGAGAGAAGTGGGGCTGCTTCAAAGGAGAATTACAAGGCACAATTCTTTAGAAACTCCTGCAGATGCAGGACGATGTTCCATGGCCAAAATGGACATACTCATGAGAGTTGAACGAGTCAGAAATGATATAGTGATAAGTATATCATCGTTTACATAAACGGTCAAACAGTTCAAGGACAATCATGTCTACTGTCTACCGGTAAAGTCGGTATGCTTATTCGAGCGAAGGTTCAAGGAGCATTCTCTACCTATCGTATGCTATATCTGATCGAAGAAACTATCACCAAGTCAAACTCCATGTCTGTCCGTCTGGGGTGTGCTACTGAAATATCAATATAATCCATATGGGGGATTGTTGGAAAATGTGGGTATTGAGCCCCACATTGTCAAGTCATTTTTGAGCCGTTCTTGAGTGGGTGACGCTTGGAGTATGTTATCCTCCGTGAGAGCTTTTCGAGGTACTTTGAAACACTCAAAATGGTTAAGGGATGAATGAGATGTGATCATCTACAGTTGGTCCCTTGAAGGTGGAAATTTAGAAAGGAAAACTTGTATCCCACATTGAAATGGAAAAGGGGTTTCCATTGCTTTATATAGAATAACACTTTAGTAGTGTTTAAAAGTGTTAGTAAGATGTTGCTCCATCTCCTACGTGTGCGCGCAGGGGGGTGCAGATTATGGGATTTCGAGGGGTAATCCGAGGCTTGCGAAGCCCTCGGGCTTGCCCGCGTGTGCGACGTGCGGACACGAATGTAGTAGAAAATTGGTCTGAATAATCAAGGACTAATTTTGCTAATTTAATTTCCACTAGACTCTTAAATAAATAATCATTATTCGGTATTTATTTTTATAAATACAAATATGAATTGATTTGACAGTTATAATTCGATTCAATTACGGATAATAATTGACTCTCGAATTAAATTTAATTAACGCGTTAATTAAATAAGAGAAGTAGTGCACACGTTTCTCTAAGCCTATATATTTTCGCTATAGGGTTTAGGGTTAACTCACTCAACATATACAGTCGTCCTCCTCAACACAAACCCTACCTCTCTCTCTCGGTCGGTGATAGTTTCGTGCCCGTTCAAGCTCGCTGAAGGTGCTCGTTATCCGTAACGCCGCCGCTACCTCGTTTTATCCTAGGAGGCTATCGACTCACACATACGGTGAGAGGTGAAATAGCTTTAAGGAGACAGTTTCAACTGGACTCGAGGATCTCTCTTCTGTTTATATCTTTTCTTTCTCTGTTTGATTTCGTTTACTCACGCACACACTTGTTTGATTTATATGTATTAATCGCAGATTGTATTCAGAGCTTTAACTGTATAGCTTTAACATTTACATGCATACACACACACACACACACACACACAGAGAGAGACCTCTCTAATTTCATTAAAGCTGACTACGTAAGAAGTGACACCAACAACTGCTACAACTCCCAACAAGGGAAGGCCTAGTTCTTGAATTCCATCAATCACTTGTATGTTGCATCTTTACACCCTCAGTCCTCAGACAGTTAGAAAGAGGGATAAATAGTCTTCAGTTTCTCTAGAAAACAACAATGATGATGCTGCACCAATAAAAAAAGAGTGGATATAGGATAATGTTTTGTGTCTTATTATCAAGGCATGTGTAGAAACCTGGGCCATCGGTCTCACATGGGAAGAATTAGTGCCTAACATGTTGGGCCTACTATTTTTTTTATTCATCCCAATCAACACCAAAGGGCATAAAGAATGTTAGCTCTATTTCTTGCAGCAATGGGCCTATAAAAACAAAAACAGTCGGATGTTACACTTCGCATGTCTAATCCGAGAGATTGAGTACAAAAGATAAAATGGAGATGTTAGGAGTAAACGATCGTTAACATTATACCATATTGGGGCAAACTATTGTTAACAACATATCATATATATCATAACCAGTGCAAGTATGGTATGTTGCAACAACATGTTTACCCCTGACCGAACTCCAAGACAAAATGTGTGCCATTCAATTGTGTATGAGAAGTTTCTGCCTCACCATTGTGTACTTGCATAAAGAGATTAAAAGTAAAAACGTAAATAAGAAATAGCAAATGTGAGACCTGAATAGATTGTAAGTAAAAGAAAAACAGCTTGACAATTATATATTGTTCACACCAAAAATAACTTACTAACTCCAGCTTATACTTAGAAAAAGACAAAGAAACAAGAAACTGTCAGTTCCAAGGTTAATATGTTTCCAGGAGTAAAACGAAAGCTATAAAACATTTCAACATACAGAATTGAGTGCTACACGAATTTCCGCTGTTTTTTATATTGTTAAGATTGTTTCACTAAAGATTTTGAATCGGAAATTACATCCTATTATCTATACTTAGAGAACCTTTTTTCATGTCGACCTTATGCTTCGTAATGTTGTCACATCTAGCATGTAGCTATTATTGTCTTGTTGTGTTAAGGTTATACTATATGTAGAGAGAGGAATGCACACAATAACACCCATAAGATATAACTATAAAATTTATGGTGACACAGACGTGGATGATTGTCCTCATTTGCTTAGTTCCAGGTACATATTATGAGCAGAGCAGTTCACAATGGCTTTTTGCAGGTAATTTTCAGCCTCAGGCTTGCAACCTTCATTTAGTAAAGCACTTGCAAAAACTGGTAACCCTCAGTTTCTCGTCCGAATTTCGCGAAATATGGATCAATTCAAATTAAAATATCAATTTGGATTCAAGTATGTGAAAATATTCATAATACATTCGGACTCACTATTGCAGAAAAAACTGTGTACTAACCTCTTTGAGAATTCACCGAAAACTCCATTTCGGTCAAATCTACTCAGTTTCTCGTCCGAATTTTGCGAAACATGGCTCGGTTCAAATTAAAATATCAATATGGATTCAAGTATATGAAAATATCCATAATACATCCGGACTCAGTATTGGAGAAAAAACTGTGTACTAAGCCCTTTGAGAATTCACCGAAAACCCTATTTCCGTCAAATCTACTCAGTTTCTCATCTGAATTTCGCGAAATATGGCTCGGTTTAAATTAAAATATCAATATGGATAAAAGTATGTGAAAATATCTTTAATACATCCGGAGTCAATATGCGAGAAAAAACTGTGTACTAACCCCTTTTAGTATTCACCGAAAACTCCATTTCCGTCAAATCTACTCAGTTTCTCTTCCGAATTTCGTAAAATATGGCCCGGTTCGAATTAAAATATCCATATGGATTCAAGTATATGAGAATATCCATAAAACATCCGGACTCACTATTGGAGAAAAAACTGTGTACTTAACCTCTTTGAGAATTCACCAAAAACTCAATTTCCGTCAAATATACTCAATTTCTCGTCCGAATTTCGCGAAATATGGCTCGGTATAAATTAAAATATCAATATGGATTCAAGTATATGAAATTATCCATAATACATCCGGACTCATTATTGGAGAAAAAACTGTGTACTAACCCCTTTGAGAATTCACCGAAAACTCCATTTCCGTAAAATATACTCAGTTTCTCGTTCGAATTTCGCGAAATATGAATCGATTCAAATTAAAAAATCAATATGGATTAAATTATGTGAAAATATCCATATTATATCCGGACTCAGTATTGGAGAAAAAACTGTGTACTAACCCCTTCGAGAATTCACCGAAAACTCCATTTCCGTGAAATCTACTCAGTTTCTCGTCCGAATTTCGCGAAATATGGCTCGGTTCAAATTAAAATATCAATATGGATTCAAGTATGTGAATATATCCATAATACATCCGGACTCAGTATTGGAGAAAAAACTGTGTACTAACCCCTTTGAGAATTCACCGAAAGCTCCATTTCCGTCAAATCTACTCAGTTTCTCATCCGAATTTCGCGAAATATGGCTCGGTACAAATTAAAATATAAATATTGATTCAAGTATGTGAAACTATCCATAATACATCCGAACTCAGTATTGGCGAATAAACTGTGTACTAACCCCTTTGAGAATTCACCGAAAACTCCATTTCCGTCAAATATACTCAGTTTCTCGTCCAAATTTCGTGAAATATGGCTCGGTTCAAATTAAAATATAAATATGTATTCAAGTATGTGAAACTATCCATAATACATCCGGACTCGGTATTGGAGAAAAAACTGTGTACTAACCCCTTTGAGAATTCACTGAAAACTCCATTTCCGTCAAATCTACTCAGTTTCTCATCCGAATTTCGCGAAATATAGTTCGGTTCAAATTCAAATATCAATATGGATTCAATTATGTGAAAATATCCATAATAGATCCAGACTCAGTATTGGAGAAAAAACCGTGTACTAACTAACCCCTTTGAGAATTCACCGAAAACTCCATTTCCGTCAAATCTACTCAGTTTCTCGTTCGAATTTCGCGAAATATGGATCGGTTGAAATTAAAATATCAATATGGATTCAAGTATGTGAAAATATTCATAATATATCCAGACTCAGTATTGGAGAAAAAACTGTGTACTAACCCCTTTGAGAATTCACCGAAAACTCCATTTGTAAGAGAAAAGAATTAATCCGGTGAAACAAATAGAAAAGCTAGTTGAAGAAATATCCCAAGGCAATCGAATGACTGGTAAAGGTTTGAATCAAGAGGCAGTTCTTAAACGTCCAGGAGGTACAAGATGGGGTTCACATTATCATACAATTCTAAGTGTGATTTCTTTATTTTCATCGGCACTTGATGTGCTTGAAGAAATAAAAGACATGCCTTCATTTCATGAAAATAAATAAGATATTTATAGACTTATTGATGCAATGAATGATATTGAGTTTATTTTTGTATTGCATTTGATGAGAAAAGTTTAGGAATCACAAATGACTTATCACAAGCACTACAAAGAAAAGACCAGGATATTGCTAATGCTTTAAGTTTGGTAAATGTATTGAAGAAAATGTTACAAACATTTACGCTGTGTTCCAGAAACTTTTTTTGGAGAGAAAAGAAAAGAAATGTAAAGAATACATTTCTTCAGCTTGTTCCCGAACAACTTTTATGAAAGAAAGGAAAAGAAAGCTGCAGATTTGGGAAGAAATTTTCTTTATTTTTGTCTCCAAAATCTTCTTCCCACTTTTGGAAAGATTAGGAGAGAAAGGAAAATTGGTTATTTTCTATTCTTTTCTTTTCTACCCTAGATTCGGGAACACAGTGTTAGAGATGATGGATGGAATGAGTTACTTGTTGATGTTTCCAAATTCTGTGAAAAGTTTGAGATTGATGTCCCAGATATGGATGCTATCTTTATGCCTCGTGGAAGATCAAGACGTAAACTGCCAAAAGTTTCTAATAAACTCCACTTCAAGGTTAGTTTGCTGAATACTGTAATTGATTATCGATTACAAGAGATTAAAGAGCGTTTTGATAGAGATACTATGGAGTTACTTTCCTGCATATCATCCTAAATTCGCAGAATTCTTTCTTAACTTTTGATAAACAAAAATTAGTTCAACTTGCAAGATTTTATCATTCAGAATTTGATCAAATTCGTCTTTTATCACTTGAAGACCAGTTTTCTGAGCTATATAGTTGACATGAGAAGTAATGCTGAATTTCAAAATTTGAAGGATATCGCTAATCTTGCTCAAAAAAATGGTTCAAAAACACAAAGATATTGGATTTCCTTAGGTTTATATGTTGATAAAATTGTCACTGGTTCTACCGGTTGCAACTGCAACAGTTGAGAGAGGATTTTCAAACATGAAACTTGTTAAAACTACGCTTCGGAATAGAATGGGAGATATTTGGTTGAATGATTGTTTGATAATTGTTAGGAGTGTATGTGCATTAGTTTGATGATATGTTTAACAAAATACTTAAGTAGAAATTTAGTGTCTGTAGCCTCAACGGATAAGACCACTTTGGCTATCCGTTGATGGCGTAGCTTTACTTAGAAATAAGTCTAGTGTTGTAGCATGTTTCAGTCTCTGCATTTAAAATGTAATTCTTGGAAGTTGAGAGAAACTATGAGTCATGTTGACTGCTAGATGATATGCAGATAGGAAGGCCAATTGTAAATACTTCATGCCTTGTAATTTTGTATAATTGAAGTGGTATCAACGGATGACTTAAAGACCTTCAACGGATGAGAAGCTAAGCTTCAACGGATGTCTCTAAAGCTTCAACGGATAAAGTCATCAATGGATAACATCCTTCAACGGATGAGTGCATCAACGGATGAAAGCTTCAACGGATAACGTCCTTCAACGGATGAGTACATCAACGGATGAAAGCTTCAACGGATGTTCTGATGATTAGCCGTTGATAAGGGGTAGTTGTACCTTCAAACAGAGGCACATGGGTTGATAGAGACAACTGAGATGTGGTAGCCGAATTTCAGGAACAACAGAAAAAGCAGCCGTTCTTCTTTAGTACAAAGATGCAATAGTCAACAAAGTACTGGAGTGAACAGGAAAAGAAGCAAGTGAAGATCTTATTTTATTACTGTATTTTATATTGTTCTTCACTTGTACACTTGGTAATATATAAACCAAGTAGAAGCTAGTAATTAGAAGAGAGATTTTCCAGAGTTGTTTAGAAAAATATTGAGAGAAAATTCATCTAGTTTGTACTAGGATGCAGCTGTGATCAACATTGTTTAATCACAGATTTTCTAAAATACCATCTCTGGTGGAACAACAAATCCACCAGAAAAGTTTTTAAGGTCTGTTGTGTTCTTTACATTTGTGCTTGAATATATATCTGTCTGTATTAGCTTAAAGCAATTCACACACTTGTTCTTCTTGAACACACAACTTTCATAAACTGCTCAAAACTTGAAAAAGTTTTGAGATTTACATTCAACCCCCCTTCTGTAAATCTCATTGTTAGTCCACTAGGAATAACAATTGGTATCAGAGCAGGCTCTTGACATACAAAGAGTTTAAAGATCTTGGAATCTAACAAAGATGAGTAAGAAGGATATTGGAGTAAAGATCCCAGTTCTTGACAAAGACAGTTATCACCATTGGAAGGTGAAAATGCACCTTCATCTACTCTCCCAAGATGAAGGTTATGTAAACTGCATTGAGAATGGTCCTCACATTCCCCACAAAGTAGCAACAGTTGCTACAGCCACAGTTGCTGTTGGTCAATCCATTCCAAAACCTAGAGCAGAATGGACAATGGAAGACACAGAAGAAGTCCACAAGGATAAGAAGGCTATGAACATTTTGTTTAATGGTCTTAACATGGATATGTTTGATAATGTGATAAATTGCACAACTGCCAAAGAGGTTTGGGACACAGTTCAACTACTGTGTGAAGGTACAGAACAAGTGAAAGAAAACAAAATGCAGCTTCTCATTCAACAGTATGAATACTTTCATTTTGAAGAAAATGAATCTTTAAATGAAACATTCAATAGGTTCCAAAAGCTGTTGAATGGACTGAAGCTGTATGGAAGAGTGTACCAGGTGAAGGATTCAAATCTTAAATTTTTAAGATCCTTGCCAAAGGAATGGAAACCCATGACTGTCTCCTTAAGAAACTCTCAAGATTATAAGGACTTCACTCTTGAAAGATTGTATGGAATCTTGAAGACTTATGAACTAGAGCTGGAACAGGATGAGATATTGGAGAAGGGGAGAAAGAAAGGAAATTCAGTTGCATTGGTAGCTGAAGATGAGAGGAAATGCAGACAAGAAACTGCAAGATCTACATCAAACTCCAAAGATGGTATAAGAAATCAGGAATCAAGCAAGGGGAAAGAGCAAGTTGCTGAAAATGAAGACAACTCCAGCCAAGATGACTCAGATGGTATTGATGAGCATCTTGCATTTCTGTCCAGAAGATTTGCAAAGATGAAATTCAAGAAAAACACTAGAGCCACTAAACCTCACAAAAACACTGTGGACAAATCCAAGTTCAAGTGTTTCAATTGTGGTATAAGTGGACACTTTGCAAGTGAGTGCAGAAAGCCAACTTCTGAAAAGAAGAAATTTGAACAAGTAGATTACAAAAAGAAATATTTTGATCTACTCAAGCAAAAGGAGAGGGCTTTCATTACTCAAGAAAGGGACTGGGCAGCTAATGGAGATGAAGAGGATGAAGATGTGGAGTATGTCAACCTTGCTCTCATGGCTGATTCTGAAGAAAATGAAGTTAGTTCATCAAGCAATCAGGTAATCACTACTGACTTAACACAGCTTACTAAAGAAGAGTGCAATGATGCTTTTAATGACATGTCTACTGAATTGTATCATTTGCGTGTGTCTCTTAAATCTCTTGCTAAAGAAAATAGTAGGATTAGAGAGAACAATCTGTTTTTAAGTAATAGAAATGCTTTGTTAGAAGATAAGATGATTGACCTAGAGAAAACAAAGTTGCATTGTATATCTGTTGAAAATGAACTAGCTGAATCTGTTAAGAAAGTAGAAATACTTTCCAATCAATTAGAGAAAGAGCAAGAGGTGATTAAAGCCTGGAAGACATCTAGGGATGTAAGTGCTCAAATTGCTAAGGTCCAAGGAATTGAATCATTCTGTGAAACTGCCTGGGATAAAAATAAAAAGAAACTGGAATTAATTGATGGGCTGTCAACGGATGTGGAATCAACGGATGATGAAAGTTATCCGTTGAAGGAAGAAAAGGAGCATCCGTTGAAGGTTCCTCAATCAAAACAGGCAGATGTTTCTAAAAGAGAGAATCTAAAGAAACTCAACAAAAAGTTTGGTTCAACTTCAAAGAACTTTGTCAAAGAAGAAGCAAGCACATCCAAAGATGTCAGTAAGGTGAATGTAGGGCACATGACCTTAGAACAGTTAAATAATAGGCTCAAGATGGTTGAGGATAAAAAGGAATCTAAAAGAAAATCCAACAGAAATGGGAAGGTAGGAGTTAATAAACACAACAATTACACACCTGATAGGTATGCTCCTAGAAAAAGCTGTGTGCATTGTAGTAGTGTTAATCATCTATCTGCTAATTGTAAATCCATTAAGAAGACTCCCATAACTGTACCCTCTTCTATGCCTAATATGTCTGCATCACCTTTGCATGCTATGCCTGTTATGTCTCAACAAAATCCTTATGCACATTTTGTAAACATGCCATATTTTAACAATCCTTATCTTGCTGCATTTAGTATGCCTCAAATGCCATACAATATGCCCATGTGGAATGACATGTTTGCACAATCAATGCCTAATAATTTTACAAATGTGCTAAATGATTATGTGACTAACCCTACACCTCAACCAACTACATCTAAGACCAAGGTTGACTCAAACTTACCTAAGTCTAAAGATGCAGGAGGAATGAAGTCTAGGAGAAAGGCTAACAAGAATGGACCCAAGGAAACTTGGGTACCAAAATCAAATTGATTGATTTTATGGTGTGCAGGGAAATGGAAGAAATCTATGGTACTTGGACAGTGGTTGTTCAAGACACATGACAGGAGATTTCTCCCTGCTCACAGAGTTCAAGGAGAGAGCTGGCCCTAGCATAACCTTTGGAGATGACAGCAAAGGGTTTACTATGGGATATGGCTTGATTTCAACAAGGAATGTCATCATTAATGAAGTTGCATTAGTTGATGGTCTCAAGCACAATTTACTGAGCATCAGTCAACTATGTGATAGAGGGAATACAGTTTCCTTCAATTCTGAAGCCTGTGTTGTCACTAGTAAGAAAGACAACAAAGTGGTTCTAACTGGAGTTAGAAAAGGAAATGTGTACATAGCTGACTTCAACTCTACAGATGCAGAATCCATTACTTGTCTCTTCAGCAAAGCAAGCACAGTTGAAAGTTGGCTATGGCACAAGAAGCTATCTCACTTGAATTTCAAGACAATGAATGATCTAGTCAAAAAGGACTTAGTTAGAGGAATCCCTCTAGTTGAATTCTCAAGGGATGGTTTGTGTGATGCTTGTCAGAAAGGCAAACAAAGGAAAGCATCATTCAAAAAGAAGCTTGAAACAACAATTGATGAACCATTACAGCTGCTACATATGGATTTGTTTGGACCAGTCAATGTATTGTCTATTGCAAGAAAAAGATATTGCTTAGTGATTGTAGATGATTTCTCAAAGTTCTCATGGGTCTATTTTCTTGGATCAAAGGATGAAGCAAGTGAAATCATTATCAATCACATCAGGCAAGTCAACAATCATCCTGACTTGAAGGTTAGAAATATCAGGAGTGACAATGGAACTGAGTTCAAGAATTTGACATTAAGGCTGTTCTGTGAAGAAAATGGAATCATGCATGAGTTCTCAGCTCCAAGAACACCTCAGCAAAATGGGGTTGTTGAAAGAAAGAACAGATCTTTAATTGAAGCTGCCAGAACAATGCTTGAAGAATCAAAGTTACCAACATATTTCTGGGCTGAAGCTGTTAATTGTGCCTGCTTCACTCAGAATATTTCTTTGATCAATCAAGCTAAAGGCATGACTCCTTATCAGTTGTTCAAGAGAAGAAAACCAACTCTAAACTTTCTTCATGTCTTTGGATGTAAATGCTTTATACTGAGGAATCAATCTGACCATAAAGGAAAGTTTGATGCAAAGGCTGATGAAGGGATATTTGTTGGTTACTCAGCTGGAAAATCTTATAGGGTCTACAATCTAAGAACCAACATTGTTATGGAATCTGTGCATGTTGTGTTTGATGATAAAAAGATTGATGGACTAACAGATGAGGGACATAATGAGAGACTCAAATTTGACAACATTGAGATATATTGTGATGATAGTGAAGAGGAGACTGATGGAGATGACACTTCAAAAGGGATTCAAAACATGCCCTTGGATAATGCAGTATCCGTTGAAAGACATAGTGCATCATCCGTTGAAGTACAAAATGAAGCATCCGTTGATCATAGTTCATCAACGGATAATCGATTTACATCATCAGTTGATAGAACTCCAAGTTCCCTGCAAAGGACCAACAACTCAGGGGGAGTTTCAACTAGTCAACACTCTGTCTCACATCATGACAATACTGAGGCCACCTCATCTAGAGCACATCTTCCACCACAAAGGAAATGGACCAAGAATCATCCCTTTGAACTGATCATTGGTGATGCATCATCTAAAGTGCAAACAAGAAAAGCCACTCAAGATGAATGTCTGTATAGTAGTTTTCTGTCTCAGGAGGAACCTAAGAAAGTGGAAGAAGCTCTATTGGATCCAGATTGGATATTAGCTATGCAGGAAGAGCTGAACCAATTTGAGAGAAACCAAGTATGGAAGCTGGTACCCAAACCAAAGAACAAGAGTCCTATTGACACAAAGTGGGTATTCAGAAACAAGATGGATGAAAATGGCATTATCATAAGGAATAAAGCCAGACTGGTTGCTAAAGGCTATTCTCAGCAAGAGGGAATAGATTTTGATGAAACATATGCTCCTGTTGCAAGACTTGAAGCCATCAGAATATTTCTAGCCCATGCAGCCCATGCCAATTTCAAAGTCTATCAAATGGATGTCAAGAGTGCATTTCTAAATGGGAAATTAGAAGAAGAAGTCTATGTAAGTCAACCTCCAGGATTTGAAGATCCAAATTTTCCAGACTATGTGTATTATCTATTGAAAGCACTCTATGGACTGAAGCAAGCACCTAGAGCCTGGTATGAAACCTTATCAAAATTTCTTTTGGAGAATCACTTCACTAGAGGCACTGTTGATAAAACTCTCTTCTTTAGGGATGTTAATGGCTCTAGTATACTTGTTCAAATTTATGTAGATGACATAATATTTGGCTCTGTAGATGATAAACTTTGCAAAAAGTTTGCTAAGCTAATGCAAAGTAATTATGAAATGAGCCTAATGGGAGAACTAACCTATTTTCTTGGTTTACAAGTTAAACAAGTTAGTGATGGAATTTTCATTAGTCAAACTAAATATATTTATGATCTTTTAAAGAAGTTTGACTTAATGGAATGTTCATCTGCAAAAACTCCCATGGCCACTGCCACCAAACTTGAATTAAATAAGACTGAAAGGTCTGTGGATATTACAAGTTATAGAGGCATGGTTGGTTCACTTTTATATTTAACTGCTAGCAGACCAGATATAATGTTTGCTACATGTCTATGTGCTAGATTCCAAGCTGATCCTAGGGAGTCTCACTTAATTGCTATCAAAAGGATTTTCAGATATCTCAAGGGTACACCAAATTTAGGTATTTGGTATCCTAGAGAATCTGGCTTTGATCTAATTGGTTATTCAGATGCAGACTATGCAGGTTGCAAAATAGATAGGAAAAGTACAACAGGCTCCTGCCAATTCCTGGGAAACAAGCTTGTATCATGGTTTAGCAAAAAGCAAAATTCAGTCTCTACTTCTACAGCTGAGGCTGAATACATTGCTGCTGGAAGTTGCTGTTCTCAAGTGTTATGGATGAGGAACCAACTCCTTGACTATGGACTTCATGTTGATAGAATTCCTATCTTTTGTGACAACACAAGTGCCATAGCCATAACAGAGAATCCTGTGCAGCACTCAAGGACCAAGCACATTGATATCAAGTACCACTTCATTAGGGAGCATGTCATGAATGGTACAGTGGAACTACATTTTGTTCCAAGTGAACAACAAATTGCTGACATATTTACCAAGCCACTTGATGAATCAACATTCACAAGATTGGTAAGTGAGCTAGGTATGCTTAATTACTCTTAAAATTCATGTCTTTATTGCAATTTGAATTGAAGCCTGAAATATATTAGTTGCTAAGAACAAATTTGACTTTTAACATAGTTTATTTCATCAACGGATGTTCCCTATCCGTTGAAAGTCAAAATTGCTCTATCAACGGATAGTCATTATCCGTTGAAAGACAAATACATTTCTGGAATTTTTATCCGTCAACGGATAAAACTGAAGTACCTTTCAACGGATGACAATTTGCCTTATCCGTTGAAATGTCACATCAATCGATTCAGGTGTTTAACAGCCGTTGATTCTATTCTCTTAACCGTTGATACTCATACATACATCTGTATGTATTGGTTTTAAAGGTAGTTTTTAGAATACTTACAGTTTATTCTTAAACGGCTGAAATTCACTAACGCATATTTATTGATAAATCTTTCTTTTATATTTTTGTTTATTAAATTGAGAAAGCATATAAGTCCTTCTGATTGTTCATTTTTACTTTACGCTTTCTTGAAATTTCAAGCATTTACCATTTTCTCTCTGCAAAAACTTCAAGTTATTCTCTTCAATTTCTACTCACAACAATGGCACCAGTCGTGAAGATTATGTCTCAATCTGGGTTCATCTATGAAAAGAACAATTTCATAGCTTTGGTAGCAAAGAATGAAGCCCACTCAGACTATCACAAAATGATGGACTTCATCAAAAACTGTAAACTTAGCTATGCAATGTTGGAAGCCCCAACAATTTTCTGTGAAGTAGTTGAGGAGATTTGGACAACTGCTGAGTTCAACTCCATGGATATGACTATCTCCTTCACTCTCAAAGGTAAAACTCACTGTATTAACTGTGATGATTTACAAGCATGTTTTAAATTGCCTGAGAACAATGCCATGACACCACACACTGATAGTGATGTATCCAGCATGTTAGATTCCATAGGTTATTCTCTTAACTCTGCTAATTTAGGGAGTATTAGAAGAAAAGGCCTTAGGAAAGAATGGAGTTTCCTTGGGGATGCCTTTATAAAGGTTTTCTCTGGGAAAATTAGTAATTTTGATGCCATAACTTCATCTCTGGTTAATATGCTCTATATGTTTGTTTCTGATAGGTATTTTAACTTTAGCAACTATGTGATGCTAGAATTAGGTACTAGATTGGGTAACAAAGCTAATAGACCTAATAACATCTATTATGCTAGATTCTTTATGTTATTGGCTAACCATGTTGCTGAAGGTTTAGTCATAATCAATGAGAATAATAAACTCAAGTGCTGGGCACAAGAGAAAAGAGTTCTTGCAGACTTGAAGAGAATGGATCTTAACAGCAGTGTGCCATTGGTATATTTACCAATCATGAATGCACCTCAGGTAGGTGAGGTAATTGCTTCTACAACTCCTACTTCTTCCAACCTCTCTATTTCTTTATCTTCTAGTGTGGCCATGAAATCTGTGATGCCCCAACAGATTTCTACCAAGGTCACCAAAACTAAACTTTCAAAATCCAAGACAAAGAAATCCACCTCTGTTGTTTCTCAAAAGACAACAGTTGTAACACCAACTATTAACCCTGAGGTGAGTGAACAGGGTGTGAGTGGTGAGGGGAGGGGTGAACATCAAAGAAACCCCCAGGATAAGGAAGGAAAGTTGAGTGCTTCCCAAGCTAGCCAAGCCACAGTTTCTCAAAAAGCTGTGGTGGTTGAAAAGGTATCTAGCACATCCCTAGTTGCATCCTCCCAAAAGGATGTTACTATTGAAAATAGTTCCAAACCAGGAACACAGAACAAAAGAGGGAGGGACATTAAAGCCAAACACTCACCAACAAAAGCCTTTATTAGAAGAAAGAAGGCCAGAACCCAATCTTCTACACAGGGTGCACACACTGCACAGATACATCCATCTGTATCTATGCCTTCTCAAACTCAGTTTGATGTGACTCCAATAAATGTGGAGTCACAGCCCCATTCTCTCACAATAATCACACATCAATCACCAAACACTTCATCACCATCTCTGGATGTGGATATGTTATTCCCATCAATTCCCGATTCTCCCTCTTTACAACTCAGGGAGAAGCCCCACTCAAATACAGGTGATCATCATCTCTTAGATGATTTGTTGGATCACCCGCAAATTCTTTCAGATATAATTGAAGGATCTGTGTCACCACATCTCAAATCAATCTACATAGATTCAACAGTTATATCACTTTCAATTTCAACTTCTTTTCCTTCTTCAACGGATATCACTCATCCGTTGACAAGTGGTTGTTCTTCAACGGATAAGCTTAACAGCAGTTATCCGTTGATAACATCAGTTTCATCTTCAACGGATATTCCACATTCGTTGACAGTCTCTACACAAATAACTGAATTAATTCCAAGTGTAGAAGACATGAATACTGTGCAATCACTCTTAGGATTGAGGGAAGGGAGTGACAATTTGAGTGAGAGGCTGGGTTGCTCCCAGGCAAAAGGAGAGATTGAGAGCTCAAAAATGCATGCTATTTCTTCCAGCATGGCAAAAGTAAGTGAGTGGAGTACCACCTTAGTAGGTGAAGGTGAGGGAGTGAGTTGTGTGAGCCAGGGGGAGCCCCTGATGCAAGAACATAGAGAAAAAGAGAGAAAAGCAGGTACAGTAGATACAAGGGTGGAACCAGCCATTGCTAATGAGTCAATGATTGTGGATGATGCTGAAAAGGAAAGACAATTTCAGCAACATTACAAAGCTGTAATTGATAACATTTCCTTGGATGCTGACACTTTTACTCATCCTGTGACAGCCTATCAACTGTTGGCTGCTCAGGGCAATGAGGAGGCAGCAAGGTCACTACATCTAGTGCACACAACAGAATCTCTTCAAAGGGATAAAGCTGCCATTAACAAAATGCCTTCTACAGCTGGTGAGCCATCTGAGGAATTTGGAGCAAATTCTGATGATGATGACTCTATTTCTTTTGATGGAAGCATGAACTTAGGGGGAGATGAAGGCCCTAGTTCAATTCCAAATCTACCTGAATGGGCCTTGACTAAGGAGTATAGATCAGGGGAATTCAATGTCTCTTTAGTCAAACAAATCAACACTATTCAACAGGCCATTCAGAATACTTCACATGCAAGTATCAAGGCTATCCTTCAAGCTCACCTGGACTCACTGCATCTCATGAAGCTGCAGCAAGTGAAGCAGAATCTGAGTATGGATGATCTCAGGAAGGATATTGCTGACTTGAAAACCTATACTTCAGAAAAATTGGATTCAGTCATGCCCTATGGTACATTGCAGGACTTGGTGTTGAGATTGAAGAAAGAATCTGTTACTGAAAAACGGTTGGCCAAGTTAGAAGACAGAGTTCAAGTTATTGAAGATTCTGTGGCCACCATTCTTCACAATCAACAATCTCAAACCAGTCTCCTAATGCAGCTGGCAAAAGCACAAGGCTTGACCCCTCTCCTTGATGATAACAAAAAGGGGGAGAGTAAAAGGGAAGGGGAAGGAGAGCCATCTACAAAAGTCAACATATCTAAAGTGCTAGTTCCTGCCATCACTACTTCTCCAATCATTCAAATCAAGGGCAAGCCTGATGGAATTGATTTGATTCAGCTAGCAGCAGCTGAAATTCAAGTGAAAGAGCAAAGGAGGAGAATTGATGAAAGGTTGCAACTGTTGTTTGGTTCTACACAAGACAAATCAACATCTGTGAAATACAGCACAAAAATTGAACCAATCAACATGGAGCTCATGCCAGTAGGGAGTCATAAGGATGGAGAAGCTTCTTCCAAAGAACTACAAGCTATAATTCTCAAGCCCAATGAAAGATCCAATAAGGACTCAACAAAGAATCCTTTAAAAGAAGTGGACTTTCCTCCTCCAAAAGCTGATGAGAACAAGATTTTAGGCAGGAGTATTGCTTATCTCAAAGAGACCATGGATGAGGCTGTAAGGAGAAATAGAGCTATTATCATTAGAGAGGGAAAGAGCATATGTGTGATGCAAGGACATCCCAAATTCTCAATAGCCAAGAAGGAAGAAGACAAGCAATTAAAGGCTGACAAAAGAGCACAAGCAAAGCTTGAACAACAGCTAAAGTCAGGTCTAGTTGAAAAAGAAAAAGGGATTGAAGTCAGGGGTGAAGACAAGACTACAAACCTAGATGAGGTTTTAGGGAGTATATTTGGTGAGAGTGTGGAAGAAAGAGAGGAATGGCAGAAGGGAAACAGAAGAAAGGCCAAGGCACATAGAAGGAGTGGAGATAACACTGAAGTAACCAAATCTATATCTAAACCACTACCTTCCATACCTGAACCCCTTGTTGCTGATCCCACAATAAACATCCATGGTGAACCAATCATTCCAAAAGAGGAACCTATTGATTGGGACACTATCAAATTGCCTACCTTTCTAACCACTCTTCCACTACCAAAGAAACAGAAAAGAAAACCAAAATCTACACCTCCCATAACCTCTAAGAAATTCACTCAAAAACAAAAACCTAAGCCTAAGTCACCCATTTCTAAAGATGATTATGTTCACATCTGTGACATAAAAGAAATTTCAGACATTGAACTCTATCTGGATGAGCTGGAGGATGTAAGGGGAATAGCTGCCTACAGACAGCTACCAGAGAGATTAGTGTTCAGATATAAAGGAGCTGGGGAAAGAACATGGCCTCTCCACAGGATTCTGGATGAAGGCTACTCTACCTTGATTAGAGTCTTTTCAGCTATACAAAAGGATTCTGGCTTTACCAGAACTGCCAAGACTGAAATTCTCAACAAGATAGCCAATATAAGGAAAACTTGGAGGGAGCCCAATGCTTTACCCAGGACTTTACTCATTCAAGAAAGGGAAATGAAAATTCACAAATCACCTCATTGGTTGATGGAATTTAGAGATGATAAAGGAGTCAGAAGATTTTTCAGACTTGAAGACCAACTCAAGATTGCCAGCAATGAAACTCTCAAAGAAATGCAATCTAAGTTGGATGTCAGTGTTGAAGATGAAGCTGAATTCTTCAGACAACTCCAACTCCAAATTGAGGAAAATGACAAAAGGCTGGGAAAGAGAACCAGGGAACAAAGAAGAAAAAGATGATTTGCTCAGACTAAAGGAGTGTCCTTGGAAACACTGTAAATCTTCAATTACCTCCTAGTACATACACTTTTGCAGCATTTTTAAATTTCTACTTAGTTTCAATTCATATATCTGTTAAGTGTTTTGTTATCATCAAGTTAACCCTGAATTTATGCCTACAATTCTTATAGACATAAATAGGGGGAGATTGTTAGGAGTGTATGTGCATTAGTTTGATGATATGTTTAACAAAATACTTAAGTAGAAATTTAGTGTCTGTAGCCTCAACGGATAAGACCACTTTGGCTATCCGTTGATGGCGTAGCTTTACTTAGAAATAAGTCTAGTGTTGTAGCATATTTCAGTCTCTGCATTTAAAATGTAATTCTTGGAAGTTGAGAGAAACTATGAGTCATGTTGACTGCTAGATGATATGCAGATAGGAAGGCCAATTGTAAATACTTCATGCCTTGTAATTTTGTATAAGTGAAGTGGTATCAACGGATGACTTAAAGACCTTCAACGGATGAGAAGCTAAGCTTCAACGGATGTCTCTAAAGCTTCAACGGATAAAGTCATCAATGGATAACATCCTTCAACGGATGAGTGCATCAACGGATGAAAGCTTCAACGGATAACATCCTTCAACGGATGAGTACATCAACGGATGAAAGCTTCAACGGATGTTCTGATGATTAGCCGTTGATAAGGGGTAGTTGTACCTTCAAACAGAGGCACATGGGTTGATAGAGACAACTGAGATGTGGTAGCCGAATTTCAGGAACAACAGAAAAAGCAGCCGTTCTTCTTTAGTACAAAGATGCAATAGTCAACAAAGTACTGGAGTGAACAGGAAAAGAAGCAAGTGAAGATCTTATTTTATTACTGTATTTTATATTGTTCTTCACTTGTACACTTGGTAATATATAAACCAAGTAGAAGCTAGTAATTGGAAGAGAGATTTTCCAGAGCTGTTTAGAAAAATATTGAGAGAAAATTCATCTAGTTTGTACTAGGATGCAGCTGTGATCAACATTGTTTAATCACAGATTTTCTAAAATACCATCTCTGGTGGAACAACAAATCCACCAGAAAAGTTTTTAAGGTCTGTTGTGTTCTTTACATTTGTGCTTGAATATATATCTGTCTGTATTAGCTTAAAGCAATTCACACACTTGTTCTTCTTGAACACACAACTTTCATAAACTGCTCAAAACTTGAAAAAGTTTTGAGATTTACATTCAACCCCCCTTCTGTAAATCTCATTGTTAGTCCACTAGGAATAACAATAATACATATTGAGAGAGATATTTTTCAAACAATTGAAAATGAAGAAATTATGAAATAATTTCAGAGTATGAAAGATAGGCTAATGATCTTGTGAATATTACATTATACTATATGTTCATTTGCTCTTTTGCTTATATATGTTGATTTGATTACAATTTCTTTACGGCATTCCTTAAATTGAAACCTGGATCCGTTGCTGCCCGGTCCAACAAATAGTGTGCACCTATATAGGAAGGGTGTATATGTATCATATTCTCGTAATACATATTTAAAATATGAGATTGATACTTTTAAATATGTACTCACGTAATTTAGGTGAGTATGAGACATTTTTTAATATGAATACATAATGATATTATTGTAATCAGAGAATTAATTTAAAAACTTACAATTCTGTCATTAAAAATACATTATGTAATCAGGTAATTCCCCCTAAATATGTATTTAATGGTATTTTTATCTTAAAATATTTATTTGAAAAAGTTTTAAACTCATAATTTAAAATTGTTAATGAAACGACACTTTTCATATTTGAAAATTACAATTCAATTTTTTTCCTCTATTTATAAACATTGTACCTTTTTTTAGGGATACGAACATCCTACTTAATTACCTCTAAAAAATCATTTAAGAAATAAATAGTAAAAGATTTAAAAAGTCTTATTTTTTAAATATTCAGTAGAACCATATAAAGTCCAATCAATGATTGGACTTTGGAAATCCAGTCCGGAAAAAAAGCCCAACCCGACACCCTATATATAATTGTAACGGTTTCATAAATTCGATATTGGCTCTCCATTTCTCTCTTTGCGCGCGCTTTTCGGGAAGCTCGTCTCCTCAATCCAAAGCCCTATTCTGTTCTACTGCATTGGTAAATCTCTCTCTCTCTCTCTCTCTCTCTCTCTCTCTCTCCCTCTCCTCTCCTCTCTCTCTCTCTCTCTCTCTCTCTCTCTCTCTCTCCCTCCCTCTCTCTCTGCATTCTCAATTTGTAAACTTATACACACATTGATTTATTCGTGTTTATAGATGTATTTGTTATACAGATTAATTGATCAAATTGGTGCTTGTTTCGTAGACAAACCTAGCACATTCTCTGATTTTACATATGTTTGATGCTTTATTCTTATTATTATTCGTGTTTTAGGGTTTGTTAGGGTTTTAAATTTTTAATTGAGAAGTCCTGCTGATTGTTGCTTATCTTTATTGACATCGATTTAATTATCTACCTGCTTGCATTAGTTTGTTTGGTCTGATAATGTATGCTCCTATATATGTCGTTCTCTTGTTTGTAACTATATGTTTTGATTGATTGGTCGATTGTTACGTCTTGATCGATATTGATTAATTGTGTCTGTGTGTGTATGTCCACATGTGTTTACTGATGATAAATTGAATTCGATTGATTGAATTTGTATAGGTTTAGAATTTTAGTTTGGGATATAATGTTTTAAAATTTTAATGAACTTAACGACCTATTGTTTCTTTTGATTTACAATAATTGTTAAAGGATGAAAAATAACAGGAATATATAGATGAGACAAATGTTGATTATCCGAGCTACCATGCCAGGTGAACAACGGCCCAAGCTAAAAGATCTTATCAGTCGACAAATATAAAAATATAATATCACATGGTGCTTTCGTATGTTATACTAATCTGATTTGATTGCTTTTGTGGAGATCCCTATCTCTCGATCTTTCGCTCTGAAGTCTTTATATTTAGTTCGTTGATCGATCGGATTCGGAACCCATATGATATAACATGAGAATAGTGAGTATGCAGTATGATTCTTTTTCTTTTTTTGTATATATATATATATATAGGGGACAATGATCAAATACAAACTTCCAAACTTTTTTTGTTCAACACATTTATATCTTGGGTTCAATATCACCCCTATATATGTGTGTCATTTTAGTTATGCTTTATTCGGATTATTTTTGTGTTTTAGAGTGTTAGGGATTTAAATTATTGTTCTACCCAATACAACTTTTATCCCTGATCATAGATTTGTCACCTCTAATTGTAATCTTTATATAATATATGTCCTGGCCTTCTTTTTGATTTGCTTTTTGATTGAATTCGGTAACTCCATGGATTTGTAATTAAATTTCTTGTTTGTCATGCTGATTGTTGCTTAACTTCTATATTATCAATTGAGTTATTAGCTATTTGTTTAAGTTTTTTTTTTGTTTTAATAATTTATGCTCCTATATATGTCTGTCTATCGGTCTTGTTTAATTTATTAATTCATTAGTCGTTTATTGGTCCGACTTATTTGCTAATTTTAGTTTTACATGACACAGGTTCTTGATGAAGACGGACATATGTACTTCTTCAAACAATCCCTACTGGCTTGACCCTGAACAAATTTATCTACGTAATTTTAACCCCACCATCACTGGTGAAACTCCTCATTTTGACCCATTTAACCCTGAAAAACGCTTTATCAGTTCTCCCACCCCTTCCTACTCGCCTGGCGAAGCTACTCCTACCATTGACCCTGAAACCTCTCTTAGGCATGATTTCTCCCGCACCTTCCCGGGGGATATAACCAAATATCATCCCTTCGACCCTGAAAACTTTGACCCTGTAAGCTTTTTTTATGGCGGTTTCCCCCCTTCCTCTGGTGAAACTGCTAAATTCGACCCCTCTGACCCTAAACTACATCCCCAGGATCCAGAGCTGTCGGATGACATGCTTGATGATCAATATCCTCCCAAGTGTGTCCCCCTTACTCCTGAAAATTGTCTCCGGTATGGTTTCTCCCGCACCTACCCGGGTGATATCACCAAATATCACCCCTTTGACCCTGAAAACTTTGACCCTGAAAGCTTCTTTTTTGGCGGTATCATCCCCTCGGGCGAACCTGTTAAATTCGACCCCTGTGATCCTCCGCAGGATCAAGAGCTGTTGGATGTTAGTTCTGATGATCAACCTTCTGCTGAATTTGACCCCTTGTACCCTGTAATCGGTGTTTGGGATGATTTCTCCCCCTCCTACCCGGGGGATCCTGCTAAATTTCATCCCTTCGACCCTGAAAACTTCGATGCTGAGAACTTCTTCCTTTATGGCGCTTACTCATTCTTGGGTGGACCTTCTAAATTGGACCCCCATGATTGTAAAATACATCCCTGGGATTCAAAGCTTTTGGATCTTGAGGATCAATCTCCTGATTTAAAAGGTTTGTGAGTCATATTTTCTTTCAGTTTTCATTTTTTTTTCAATTATCAATATTATAAAATTGTAATTCTGTGCTGAAATTTGAGATATCTGTTGATTTTTAACCTCTTGCAAATAAATTATGGTAGTTAATTCGGTATGTGCTCATGTTCTGTTTCTATTTTTGTATGGGATGCAGCCAAAGTTGATGGCAGTGTGCTAATAGCTGGTGAACATGTTGGAGGCTGTGTGAAAGGCATTGGTGAACCGAACAAACCTACGGATATTCGCGATAAAACTCTTTCGGATGGCTGTGGCAATTTCAAGGGGAATCCGACTATTGTCGAATTGAGTGGAACACATGCAAACCAGTCGAACAAGAAAGATAGTTCAAGTGCAAGCAAGGCGGCTGGGAACGCACCTGGAGAGGAGGATACATGGGGAAGGGTTTGTGAAGAATTAAGTAGAGAGAATGGGCACTTTGCTAGGAATTGTAGTCTGGGAGCTGCTGATGGTAGAAAGTCTGGAGGTCATGGTGGGGGAAATATTAGTAGGGCACTTTGCACGAGGATGCCTTAGCTCGAAATATTGAAATTAATAGAAGTACTTTATGTTTGGACTGGAACTTGTATGTTTATATCTGTTTCTTCTTTCATCACCTGTGTTGTAGTGTAAACCTTACTTGCTTTGCTGTAAGTTGTTACTTGGTCGCTCCATATCCTTGAATGCTTTCCAAATACAAATTTGTTCATATTGTGTGGTTTCAGACATCTGAATTGTAGTTGGTTAAATTATTGGAGCAATAAAAATTTTTATTTATCAAAAAAAATTGTTGTTTCTAAAACTCTTAAATCGTAAGAGCTGGTTTCAGGATTTAGAGCTGGTAAGTTTTCTACTGATACTTTGCCTAACATTGTTTCTGATGCTTCTGGTCTGGTCATTCAAAAGGGAAATCGACAATTGTCGAGTCAAGTGGAACTGCTGCTGCAAGCTCTAGGGGTAACAAGGCTGCTTCGAACACATCTCGAGAGAAAGAAACAGGGGGAGAGGGTGGTTCCAGGGGTGACTTAGTGGAGAGACTGGACACTTTGGTAGGAAATGTAGTCTAGGCAACAACAGTAACGAGAAATCGAAAATGGCCTAGCTCAAATAATTGAATCAAGTAGAACTGCTTCAAATTTTGACTGAAGCTTGTACATTTGAAGCATTGCTCTCAGCTTCCCAGTGACAAGCTTACAATCATACAGTTTATTCTTTAGCTTTTGGCAGAACTTAGCCCTTGCCTTTTATTTTCTCCGCAGCAGGGCAAATATATCATTCTTGGGGTCAAAATAGTACAACATTTATGAATGTGTAGAATTACTATAAAAGCTAAACATGAACTTATCTATCACCTAGAAGTGTAGGACTCAGAACAGAATCAGAAGATGCATCTTGTAAAGCATGCTGACTTGCTTAAGTCGATTCTGTAATTTATGGGCCAAATCAGTCTGGTTCTTCATTTGGCGATGCTTACATTCACCCTAGCCATAATTATTTGCTCATGAATCAATCAAACAGTCTTAAAAACACATACTCCTAAAAAACTAATATTCTTTGCTGTGAGGAAATTAAAAAAATGCAGGCTTCAGATAACTAACTATGGTTTGATTTGTTTGTCAGCCTTTCTTTTGGCTCTCCTTCCTCTGGACCTCATATATGGCTTAAATCCAGCATTTTCATTCTCTTCCGATTCATCCAGATCTCTTAGAGATTTCTGCACATTCAACATTTACTGAATTTACACCAGCTTTAACTGTATAGCTTTAACATTTACATGCATATGCACATACAGAGAGAGAGGGAGAGGGAGGGAGAGAGAGGGAGAGAGAGGGAGAGAGAGAGAGAGAGAGAGAGAGAGAGAGAGAGAGAGAGACCTCTCTAAGCTCATTAAAGCTGACTACGTAAAAAGTTACAGCAGCAGCTGCTACAACACCCAGCAAGGGGAGGCCTAGTTGTTGAATTCCATCCATTACTTGTATGTTGCACCTTCACACCCACAGACAGTTAGAAAGAGGGATAAATGGTCTTCAGTTTCTCAAGAAAACAACACTGATGATGCTGCACCAATGAAAAAAAAGTGGATATAGGATAATGTTCTGTGCCTTATTATCAAGGCCTGTGTATAAACCTGGGCCATCAGTCTCACATGGGAGGAATTAGTGCCTGACATGTTTGGCCTACTATATATTTTTTATCCAGCCCAATCAACAACATTAAAGGGCATAAAAAATGCTAGCTCTATTTCTTGCAGCAATGGGCCTATAAAAACACAAACTATCAGATGTTACACTCCGCATACCCTACCCAGTATGATATGCTGCAACAACCTGTTTACCCCTGACCGAAATGTGTGCCATTCAATTGTGTATGAGAAGTTTCTGCCTCACCATTGTGTACTAGCATAAAGAGATTAAAAGTAGGAACGTAAAAAAGAAATAGGCAAATATGAGACCTGAATAGATTAGAAGTAGGAGAAAAACAGCTTGGCAATTGTTCACACCAAAAGTAACTTACCAACTCCAGCTTATAATTAGAAAAAGACAAAGAAACAAGAAATTGTCAGTTCCAAGGTTAATATGTTTCCAGGAGTAAAACAAAAGCTGCAGAAACTTTTCCTCATCCATAATTGAGTACTACACGAATTTCCGCTGTTTTCATAATGTTATGCTTGTTGTTTCACTAAATCTTTTGAATCGGAAATTACATCCTATTATGCATGCTTAGAGTACCTTTTTATCTGCGGACCTTATGCTTCGTAATGTGGTCACATCTAGCATGCAACTATTACTGTCTTGTTGGGATTAAGTTATACTATCTGTAGAGAGAGGAATGCACACAATAACACCCATAAGATATATCTATAAAAATTTCTGGTGACACAGACGTG
Organism: Apium graveolens; assembly: GCF_009905375.1. NCBI lineage: Eukaryota > Viridiplantae > Streptophyta > Magnoliopsida > Apiales > Apiaceae > Apium > Apium graveolens. The sequence goes on along the minus strand of NC_133654.1, from coordinate 266,004,908 downwards.
AATGATTGTCCTCATTTGCAATAGTTCCAGGTACATATTATGAGCAGAGCAGTTCGCAATGGCTTTGTGCAGGTAATTTTCAGCCTCAGGCTTACAACCTTCATTTAGTAAAGCACTTGCAAGAACTGGTAACCCTCACAATAATTAGCTTTGATCTTTGCATCAGCCGGCTCATTCATGTGGCCAATTTTAGATGCCTTCTGCAGTCCTCACATTCCTTATATAGGCGACCGCACCAAGTGACAATCAACTAATCATATCTTTAACCTACCTCAGACTCAGAGGACCTGCGTGAAGAACTTGAGAATGAATGGTTCAAGTTCTCTACTGCCTCAGCCAGCGATCCATCCTACAATAGTGTCGGTCCAAAGACAGTCAGCGACCTTATGTTTTTGGGGTCCTACCATGCTGGTCTTACTAACAGAAAAACTTTCTGATTATACCCCTTCAATAACATTTGAATCAAAAGGTTAACCAACTCTTCGGACTTAAATTTGTAGCATAAACTTTCTTTAAATTCTTCACTGAAGTACTGACTAAATTTTCACCTGCCATGCACATTTCTCATTCTTAGCCAACAACTTTGCAGTACAATCCTTCATCGGCAACAATTACAAACAGTTGCATTACCAATAAAAAGACTGACCTTCCACCCCCAGCGGAATAAAAACCCACAGAAAAATTTAGGCAACACCGACCATCCAAAAAAGACATAGGCAACCAAAGCATTAAGCTTCTATCAGACCACTCCCTAACCAACATTTACCAACCGTAAGTGCCACATCACTCACATGCAAACCAGCAACCAACAAAGGAAACAGAACACCCCAAACCCCTTAAAATCACAAAACACCTCCATTATCAAGACCCAGGTGATGATTCAAAGCTATTCTTCAAATCGTAGCAAGACCCACAATACAAGGCAATTGAATCACCACTGCAAAATGTGCCATACCAAAGGCGAAAAAAATAAAAGCTTTCCTTTGTTTCGTAAAGTACTTAAAAATGATCTGCATAACTTTTACCCGAAAAAGTCTGTTGAGAAAGGGAGGGCAATTTAGGCGGAAGCATAGATATATATTTAAGCACAGCGAGCTGATATATAAGTAACGGAAACATAGCAATTTTACAAGAAAGTACAGAAGAAAATATAATCACCCACCATTGAACGCCGATGGCTGGTTAAAACGTTTCAAGGAGTGAAAAGTTGCCTGTCCAGACCTTAAACACTGATCCTGATTCATGTCTGTGATCCCCATATATTTATTGTATTTTTTAAACATTGGACACAGCTAAATTGTTGGGTGTCATAATGTACACAATCTTTCCAAATAGTATAACTTAATGCCAGCAAGATCATCATTCTTGTGTGCTAGATACAAATATACGATTAAAATGTAAAAACAGAAAGTCTCAAGAAAATAAAGAGTACTCTAAAAACATGACAATATGTGTTCAGGTCAATTAAATTTATAGAGACAACTCAACATAAAATCAGCAAAAAATTCATGTGGTACTCAAAAAATATATTAAAAAAACTTTCTACCTTTTTATTGTGTATTGGAACTTGATTCCAGAACAAAGTCAACAAGAGTGCTTCAGTAAACTGGATATCAGAAAACAGCCTTCTTTTTCTCAGTAAATCACAAATCTTTGCCATCATGAGTAGACTTGGATTTCACTTCAAAGTTTACTCGGAAAACCTGAAAGTATTGAGAATTCAAAGTTGATGCTAGCAAATTTAGATTTTGTTCACTTAACCTGAATCTATAATCCAATATAAACACATTTCACCACCAAAATATCATAATAAGCAAATCCTCTTGTTTGGGATAAAAAAGAAAAAAATCAATCATATGCGGAAACCGTAAATCTTAATATTGTGAAATGTTCATTTGTAAAGTATGACCAAAAGAGATACGGAACACGGGCGCACGCGCACGCACACACACACACATTGAGAGAGAAATAACAAGAGATCTGGGATTATGATAATACGGCTAGATCTGAAAGTTGATTTTGAGATATCTAATATTGATGGCAAAATCATGTTTCACCCTCCTTTAATGGCCTTTCGCGTTGTTTCCCCCCTCCAAAACCCTAAACTTACCATTTCAGGGGAGTGGACTGCATACTCGGTAATATTACCTGATACTACCTGGTGATATTAGGCACGCGCACACACACAATTAGACAGTCAAAAAACTAGAGGCTAATAGGAGCTTAAAAATTTTAAAAATGTAAACATTCAAAATGGATTAATACAACTGTCTTGAAAAAAATTGAGCGTAGTCTAAATTTAGAGCAGCCATCAAGTAATTGCAATGAGAGAGTAGAAGTGGAAAAGTGAAGAGGGAGAAGCAAACGTAAGACAGGTGAAAAAACCAGTTAGAGACCATCATTAAACAATAATTTACCAATGTAAGGGCCACTTTAGTTATATGCAACCCAGGAATCAACAAAAGAAACAATAACCCAAAAGCCGATAGGCCATTTGCTTAAAAACCTGAAAACATAAGGAACCCCGTCATCAAAAACAGGGTGATGACAAAAGGCCATTCTCAGAACCATTGTGACTCCCAAAATAAAGCAGGGCATTTGAAAATTTACCGCGATGGACACAAAAAAAAACTCAACAGGAGCTTTGTCATCTCTTTAAATTTCTAATTACTGTGTTATAGGTCATGATATTAGTTGGTGCAAACATAATGATTCCAGATGGTTGGTTCCTTTAAATTACTAACATGGTGCACATGAAGATGCAAAATTAATGGATAACTCAGGCTCCTGCAAGCTCAATTATGATCAATGTAGATCCTATATGGAGGAGTGCTAAAAAGGAAGAGGTCGAAGGCCATGAAAAAGAGAATGTGCCTCCGCCTTAGGATGAGCCTAGGGGCGAGGTTGATGTATTTGCAAGATTCGAGGAGTCCTTGACCATCTAGAGCAAAGGAGACTGAGTAAAAAATGCAAACTTATAGGAGAGGGCAAGAGGCAAGGCACTTGCTAAGGAATAATGAGCAAGGATTTAACATGGGGGATGGTTTTATGGAAGCCCTCATCAGTTCCTCAGAATCATTAATTAAGAATAGGGATAAAATTGCTCACAATATTAGTGATTTGGCTCTCATCTACCTAGCAGTTGAGCATTACTCTAATCAATCACTTATAGTAGTTAAAATGTTCATGTACATACAAAATCGAGAATATGCAGTACATCGTCATAAGTTTGAACATCAACATGTAGCACTAACGCACTATCAATAGTACATATTAAAGTCAAGTCGGACAACTGTACTCAACAATGTCAGATGATAAAAAATGCTTGAGCCAAATATCACATCTACGAATTGTCGAATTGCAAGATACCGTCAGGCATATTTGGTCAAATATCGACTAACTGAACTTGTGTTTGTTCAAAAATGTATGCTTATCATTCTCAACATGCTGGCACTTGATATTGTAGTCACAATTGCAGCTTAAATTACATAAATCCAAAAAAAAAAATCTATATACCTACATAGATAAATGTGCTAAAACGGATTATATGTTAATCTTTTACTCTTTTATTCATTGACAATTAAGCTCTTTGGGAAACAACTATTAGTAGGAAGTACCATGATATTTGTTGTAAAATTGCCGCTCCAAAAGCTCGTTGGGAGTAAGTTTGCTATCCTCATAATTGCCCTCATATACGAAATGTGTTATTGAAGCACCAATGTACGGTCATATCCAGGTATTCAAGATGTTTCATACCACATAACGACATCTCATCAAAAACAATATTATATAGGGTAGCTTCACTTATAGATTAGTAATTTTGTTCTTTTTGCCAAAAAAACCATGTTAGTGTCCCGTGTTTCAAGGTAAATGTATGACTTTCCAAAATTGTTGCATTCGTTATTTATGATAGCCACCCGATCTAGTCCCAATTTGTATGTCATGTTCAAAGAAAAGCATGTTAAATAATAAGCTGAAGCTAGATAGTTCAAGAACCAGGAACAAGTAACATCCCTACGGTCATACTCTGTGCAAGTCCACTAGAATGAAGCAGAGACTTGAGGTTTGCCCTCAGCCCCAATTTCACATGGTTTGTTCTAGTCCTTACACTAAGTAAAAGGATTTTTAACTCCGAGATTATTTTTCATTGCAAAAGGAATAAATATCAAACCATTAAAAAAGTAACCAATTCCATATTCCGATAAGATGTGAAGCTTTTCATATGACTCATATGAGCTATTGTTCAGCTATTCAGTCTTTTTGTCAATAACTTGGGCAGTCTAATAAAACAAGAACAATGGACTGGCTTTTTGATTGAAAAGATAACGAATAATATATTTTAATAATAGACAAGTGCACGCAGAAAATAGTTATGATACTAATACCTACTAATATTGGGTACGGTCACAAAAAATACGGTTATGCACACCAAAAAACAAGATTGGTAAACAATCTAGAGGCTTACATAGGAGTTTACTAAAACACTATCCAAATACAGCAGCTATTGAGTACTTGCATTAAGAGATTACAAGCAGAAAAGTAAATGAGAGATAAATAAGCATAAGTGATGTTAAGAGACCGTCTCCTGTTATGGATTAGTGCTTGTCAAAGCAGATGTAGGTTTGAGTTTGAAGTTCTGCTCTTTCTTTTACAGGGTATACACTGTTTATTATAATATTCTTTTGCGTCTTTGATATTATTAATTAGCAATTATATATTTATCAAAAAGAAACAATAAAGTTTCAGTGTCAGGTTAACATGTTTACACAAGTGAAACGTTGACAATTATCTATACTTGGAACGCTGTTCCTTGTGCATGTTACTCGTGATCGCCAATTTGTTTCTTTAAAAGGCATGGTTAAAATTGTTGGGTTTATATGTGCATGTCTATTGATAGTACAATTAAATGCCAGAAAAATGGTCTTTGTTGCATGCTAGATACGATTAGATTAAAAAGCAGAAAGTCACCACCCAAAAAAGGGTTTTAAAAAATATGAGAATATAATTCATATTGAATAAAAAATGGTGAAACAACAAACTTAACATAAAATACAGCAAGAAAGTATGTGATCTTTATTCTGTCTGAGAGGTAGTTTCTACCTCTTTATTGTGTCAGGAACTAGATTACAGAACAAAATTAAACAAGTATGTATACGTCACCTGGACATTGAAATGCAAACTTCTTGGCCCCCATAATATTATTCATATTTTGTATGGAGCAACTCATTGACCCTTCCTCTTGTTGTGGACCAGATCACTTACTACATGATCATCTTCATTTTGCAACTGTTCCAGGTACACATTATAAGCGGAACTGTATGCAACAGCCCTCTGCAAATACTTTTCAGCCTCAGGCTTACGACCTTCATTCAGTAAAGCACTTGCAAGCATTAGCAAACCATCATAATAATGAGCTTTGCTCTTTGCATCAGCCGGCTCATTCATGTGGCCAATTCTTTCCAAATGCGGAACCCCTTCTGCATTCCTCCCATTTCTTATATAGGCAACACCACACCACATAGAAGCGAGAATCAATTGATCAATTTCTTCTACCTTGCTCGGAGGACCTGTGAGAAGTATGTTAGAAACTGCACCTTCCAATTTCTCTACAGCCTCAGCCAGCAACCCATCTTGCAATAGTGTCTGTCCCAAGACAATCAATGACCTTATGTGTTTAGGGTCCTTGTTCAGTGCCAGTCTAAGTAATGGAACAGCTTTTTGTTTATCCCCTTTTGCCAACATTCGAATTGAAAGGTTAACCAACTCTTTGGGACTTAAATCTTTCGCAGAAACTTTCTTTGGATGCTTCGCTATTGTATCCACTAAATTTACACCTACCACATCATCTACTTGGGTATTCTCATTCTCAGTCAACTTCTTTACAGGACCATCCTTCACTGGCAGACCAAAATAATTACGAAAACTTGCATTACCAATAACCAAATGCTGGACCAGAGTTGAAACACTATTTGCAACCCAATAAACCGAACCCCCCTGTGGAATAAGAAACCCAACAAAAAGCATAGGCAACACCAAACCATCCAAGAAAAATTTGTACCCCCTAAGCATTACCCTCATTCTATCAGGCCACTCATTAATCGAAAATTTACTAAACGTTAGTGCCACATTAGTCACATGCAAACCCG